>NC_056734.1:452251170-452551170 GCF_019279795.1 Protopterus annectens
GCAGAGCTGTTTTCCATGATAAAAATGTTATATCAGCTGGCTGAAAAGGAGGCAGAGTGAGTTTTTCCAAGACATAATTGAGATTCCATGCAGGCACTGGTGATCTCCTTGGAGGCCGTAGTTTTTGGCTCCTCTGAGGTACTGCCTTAACAAAGGATGAGAAAAAAGAGGTGGCTCTGTATTGTAATGAGCCGATATGGCAGAAGCATGAATCTTAATTGATGAAAAGGATAGGCCTTTGTCCAGCATCTCAGTTAAGTATTGCAAAATATGAGGGATATTTATATTTGGTACAATCATGTCAATTCCTTGTGTCTGGTTCCAAGCACAGAATCTCTTCCATTTTTCTGCATAAGATTTTCTGGTACTGGGCCTCCTGGCCTCCAAGATAACATCCATAACCGCTTTAGAGAGAGGTGTGTTTTGAAAAATTACATTATCTGCCATGCTGCCAGATTTAAGGTCCTGAGTTGGCTGTGCAGGATCTGATTGCTTTGTTGGGTCAGTAAGTGTGGAATTTGAGGCAATGCCCATGCTGGGCATTCAGTCAAGTTCCTCGGGATTGGGTACCAGTGCTGGCGGGGCCAGTCTGGGGCAATCAGTATCATTTTTGGCTTCTCTTGTCTGACCTTTAGGAGTACCTTGGGGAGGAGAGGCAGTGGGGGAAAGGCGTATACTGTGAAGTTTTTCCAGCTGAAAGATAGAGCATCCACTTTCCATGCTTGCTTGTGATAAGTTCTTGTGCAGAATCTCTGTAGTTGGCAGTTGTGTGGGGAGGCAAATAGATCTATGTCCGGGCATCCCCAATTCCTTATGTTGAAGACTTGTGGATCCAATTTCCACTTGTGGGGATCCATGAGGTTTCTGCTTAGTTCGTCTGCAAGAGTATTTACCTTTCCTGGCAGGAATTGTGCTTGCAGATGTACTTGGTAAGTCAATGCTGTGTCCCACAAAGTCATGGCTAGTCTGTAAAGTGGGTAGGAATATGTGCCTCCCTGCTTGTTTATGCACCACATGACTGTAGTATTGTCCGTCTTTATCAGTAGTTGTCCTGGATGCAGTAGATCCTTGAAGGCTGTCAGGGCATTCTAAACAGCTAGCATCTCGTTTTGATTGATATGCAGATGCATTTGGATTGCGGACCATGAGCCCTGAACACATCTTCCTGCCATGTGGGCCCCCCAGGCGTAATCTGATGCATCTGTTGTCAATGTTTGCCTGGTTGGGGGAAAGAACAGTTTTGTACCTACCATAAATGAAGATGTTCGAGTGCTAATACAGCTGCAGTAATCACAGATGGGTTTTCTGCCGTCAGACGGTCCCTCGGTCGGCCGAATTCCAAAGTCTTGGTCCGGCATTGGTTGTTGTCGCTTTCTCTTCTGACGTCAGTGAGGCCAGAGTATACAAGACACAGCCGACGCCATGTTCTTCAATCTTTCTTGCCCCAGATGTCAGGTGCCCCCAGAAGGAAGGCAATACATAAATCATGCTTATATGTGTATACATGCAATGCAATATAATCCAAAATCAGTGGTTGCAAGCAAATAAACCATAGAAGGATAACCCAGTCAGGATGTATGAAGAGGTTGTTAGGCCCCATGCCTTTACCAAGTGGGGAAGGAGGGAGGGAAACCTGTACTGCAGCTGTATTAGCACTCGAACATCTACATTTATGGTAGGTACAAAACTGTACTATGTTCATCGTGCATACAGCTGCAGTAATCACAGATGGGTAGAGTCCCAAAGCTACGCACAGGGTGGTAGGTACTAGTAGGAACTGGGTTGAGCCAGAATGCCCTGCAAAACAGCAGTGGCAAAGCCTGCTCTTGTTCTGGAATATAAGGGCAGGTGGTAGTGTTTTGTGAAGGTATGTACAGAACTCCAAGTGGCTGCCTTCAGAATATCTTTGGTAGGAACTCCTCTGAGGAAGGCTGTAGAGGTAGCTGTGGCCCTGGTGGAGTGTGATCTGATACCTGTAGGAACAGATTTCCCATGATAGGAATAACAAAACCGTATGCAGTGGCCTATCCACTTTGAAATAGTCTGCTTGGAAACTGGCTTCCCTTGAGCCCCTACAGCATAGGACACAAAGAGTTGTTCTGATTTCCTGAAGGACTTTGTTCTGTCCAAGTAGTAACGTAGCTGCCTATGGATGTCTAAAGAATGTAGCAGCCTTTCCCCTTTGTTTTGAGGATTGGGATAAAAGGTAGGAAGGTGTATGGCTTGATTTAAAGCTACCCTGGATACCACTTTAGGCATAAATGATGGGTTGGTATGAAGGGAAACCCTGTCCTGATGGAAAATGAGAAAGGGCTGCACCGCCATGAGGGCCTGTAGTTCCGAAACTCTACGAGCTGAAGTGATAGCCAGAAGGAAGGCAGTTTTCCAGGACAAATATTGCAAATCTGTTGAGGCAGCTGGTTCAAAAGGAGGCAATGTTAATTTTTCTAGTATGTAATTAAGATCCCAGGCTGGTATTGGTTGTTTCCTTGGTGGTCTAATATTCTTAGCCCCTCTGAAGAACTGTCGTAAGAGTGGGTAAGAAAATAAAGGAGGATCCGTGTTGTATTCTGCAGAAATGGCTGAGGCATGGATTTTTATGGAAGAAAATGAAAGTCCACTGTTCAGCAGCTCAGCTAGATACTGTAATACCTAAGGCAAGTTCAGTTTTCTAGGGTCCTGGCCTTTTTTTTCATTCCAAGAACAAAACCACTTCCATTTTGCGGAATAAGCTTTTCTAGTAGGTGGCCTTCTGGCCTCCAAAATGACATCCTGCACCTTCTTGGAGAGTAGGGTCTGTTGTGTTGTTAAGGAATTTTCCATGCAGCGAGACTGAGTGTTTTCAGCTGACTGTGGAGAGTTTTGTAGCTGTGCTGAGTCAGCAGAAGAGGCATTAGAGGCAGGGACCAGGAAGGAGTATGTGTTAGGCTCCTCAGCAGTGGGTACCAGTGTTGCCGTGGCCAATCTGGAGCAATCAGTATCATCTTTGGTCTGTCTGCTCTTGCTTTCAAAAGTACCTTGGGCAGAAGAGGCAGAGGTGGGAATGCGTAAACTGTCCATGCTGTCCAACTGAATGAAAGGGCATCCACTCTCCAGGCCTTTGGATGAAAGGTCCTCGAACAAAACGTTTCCAATTGATGATTCCTGTGGGAGGCAAAAAGATCTATGTCTGGCCTCCCCCACACTTGGGTTATTTCTGTAAACACCCGAGGATGTAACTTCCATTTGTGCGGATCTGTCATATTTCTGCTTAATTTGTCTGCCAGTGCGTTTTCCAATCCTGGCAGGTACTGGGCTTGAAGTTCTATTTGCCATTCCAGAGCCAAGTTCCAAAGAGTCATGGCTAGTCTGCACAAGGGGTACGAATGTGTTCCTCCTTGTTTGTTTATGTACCACATAACTGTGGTGTTGTCTGTTCTTATCAGTAATTGCCATGGATGCAGGAAGTCCTTGAAAGCTGTAAATGCATTTATTACTGCTAGCATTTCTTTTTGATTGATGTGAAGGTGCTTTTCTTTTTGGGACCATTTGCCCTGGATGCACCTGTCCATCATGTGCGCCCCCCAGGCGTAATCTGAGGCGTCTGTTGTGATAACTTGCTTTGCTTGAGGCTTGCAGAATGGGAGGCCTGTGTTTGCTTGACATGCTTGGGCCCACCATAGAAATTCCTTTTGCAAACATGGGATTATTGGTATTATTGTTTCCAAACTGTGACTGTGTTGAGACCATAGGTTTTTAGGTACCATTGAAGTTTCCTCATATGCAGCTTTGCACATGGGATTAAAAGAATGCAAGATGCCATGAATCCCAGAGCCTGCAGGATTTTCCTTGCAGTAAGCCTGGTACTTTTTGCTAGTATTTTGAAGTAATGAGATAGTTGCCCGTTTTTCTGGCGTAAGATAGGCCATCTGGGTGTTTGTGTCCAAGTTGGCACCCAGGAAAGTTATTTTCTGAGATGGTGTTAGCCTTGATTTCTCTTTGTTGATTGTGTATCCCAGAGAATGCAATAACCGTGTCACATATGCCAGATGTTCCAGAAGTATGTGTTTGCTGTCCGCTTGGATCAGGCAGTCGTCCAAATAAGGGTAAATTTGTATCCCTTGAAGTCTGCAGTAGGCAATCACTGATGCTAGGCACTTTGTGAATACTCTGGGCAGTAGATAAGCCAAAGGGCAATGCAGAGAATTGATAGTGGATTGAACCTGCAAGAAATCTGAGGTATCTTCTGCAGCTTTGTCTGACTGGGACATGCAGGTATGCCTCCTTGAGGTCCAATGTTACCAGCCAAAACTCCTTGCCCAGCATGGGAAGAAGTTGCTGTAATGTGAGCATCTTGAATTTTGGCAGTAGAAATGTGTTTAGGATGGATAAGTCCAAAATGGGTCTCCAGTCGGTTCCTTTCCTTGGTACCAGAAAAGTCTTGAATAAAAACCTTGACCTTGTTCGTGAGTAGGTACCTCTTGAATAGCTCTCATGCTTATGAGCTTTGAAATTTGTAGTTGTGCCTCTGCCCTTTGATTCTGTGGCAGGTTTGGCATGCCTCTCATTTTTGGAAGAGTGTGAAAATGAAATTTGTAGCCTCTGTTTATAATGTCCAGGATCCATTTGTCTGTTGTGACAATATGCCAATTGGCTGCAAATAATGCTAGCTTTCCTCCCAAAGGTGCTGCCAGCTGAGACATGCTTGGCATGGAAATGAGGGAGTCATTGGGTTTGCTTCCTGTATTGTTGTGCACTGTCCTCGCCACCTCTTGGTGCGGGAGTTTGCCATTGTCATCCTCTATATGATCCTTGTGATTGCCCTCTGCCCCTTGTGCGTCTGTATCTACCTCTTTGGGGCTTGTCAGTAGCTGGAAAGGACCAGTTTTTTGAAGGCCAATTTCTGCTAAAACGTGGTGGTTGGACCTGTAAAAAGGCTTTGACAGTTTGCATAGATTTGTCTTTTTCTTCCATTTTCCGTAGTATCTCCTCAGCATTAGTACCAAACAGCACATCCTTTTGTAAAGGAGCATCTAGAAGTTTAGCTTTGACATGATCAGGCAAGTTTTGTTCTCTAAGCCAGGCATGTCTGCGAATGACTGATCCTGTAGCAGCCGCTCTACTTGAAGCCTCTAGGGCATCATAACCACATTGTAAAGTGTGTTTACCCACTTGCTCTGCACTATGCATCATATCCTGTAATTCCTTTAAATCTGGTTGTTCAGGTTGAGACATTTTATTCCTTAATTGTGATAACAGGAACTGTTGATATTTAAGCATATGAAACTGACAATTTAAGGCCCTCATGGCTAGGGTGGCCGAGGTATATACTTTTTTACCCCACCTTTCTAAAGATCTTGACTCCCTTTCTGCAGGCAGTGGATTCTTGGCAGTGGAGGCCTTCAATCCCTTGGGGCCTTGTGAAATGGTTTCAGGGTCAACATTATGGCTTTTGAAGAGAAATTGGTGAGAGTTGGGTACTCTGTAATACCTACCAGGCTTGACTGGTGCAGGAGGCAGAGAATCCGGGTTAAGGCAAGCCTCCGAATAACCATCATCAAGTATGTCCAACACAGGGGGTATCGCCAGAGGTCTGTGTTGAGGTAACAAAAGAAATTCCCTAAGCCTTTTCTTAGAATCTGAAAAGTCTTGGCCTTCCCAATGGAAGTGTTCCCTCAAGGTGTGCAAGGTTTCCCCAAAGGAAAAATCCTCAAGAGGAGATACAGAAGGGATGGACTGTTCTGCATCCGAATCCTCAAAAGGGGAGTAAGAGTGTTCCTCTGCATCAGAATGTTCTGATAAAATGGATCCCTGATCAGAAGAGGGAGAATCTTCCTCCACTCTGGGTCTCTTGTCTGGAGGGGGTTGAGAACCTCTGATAAGAGTAATTAAATCCTCAGCCATTTTAAGCATCTGTTTTTTAGGCATGGGACCTGGAGATGGGCCCTGTGCAACAGGCATCTTGGGGTGCCTGGCTGCTTTGGATTTAGTAAAGGCCTTAATAGAAAAAGAAGATGAGGGTCTAAAGACACCATGGGTGGAGGTGGACCTGTCCACATTAGAAGGCTCAACATTAGCAAAGGCTTCGGTGGTTGTAGTCTGGGAAAGGGCCGAGGTCCCAGCGGTCTCGGGTACAGAGGACACCGCCAAAGGAGTGTCGTCGGTAGTCAGGGACTGTAAAGGCGTCTCGCTGAGAACCGGACCACGTGTAGCCTGTTTCGGCATGGTGTCGGCGGGGACCGCGTGCCTCGCGTGTCGGTCCTTTTCCTTGCGTTTTTTGGACAAAACGGTAGTCGGAGTGTCCGACGACATTTTATAATCAAAAGCTTTACCAAAATAGTGTTGGGCGAACTCCGCCCGACGCTTAATAGTGCGTTTATTGAAGGTAGCGCAAAAGCGACAGCCCGAGACGTCGTGGTCTGGGCCTAAACAAGGTATGCAGAGGGAATGGAAATCCTTATGCGGTATTTGCTTCCCACAAGAAATGCAATTAACTTTTTCTGACATCGGTCTGAGGCAAGAAAAGTTTCCCAAACGGGGTACTTAGCTTTAATGAAGACTTCGGTTTCCAAAATTTTCGTAATTCAGGAGCTGGCCGACCGGCACTTGCAAACTGCTTCTGCTTCGGGCACCGCACGGCAAAAAAGACTGGAGAACATGGCGTCGGCTGTGTCTTATATACTCTGGCCTCACTGACGTCAGAAGAGAAAGCGACAACAACCGACGCCGGACCAAGACTTTGGAATTCGGCCGACCGAGGGACCGCCTGACGGCAGAAAACCCATCTGTGATTACTGCAGCTGTATGCACGATGAACATCGGTGAATGGCCGTCCCTTGTTGTGGTGACAGGCCTTTGCCCACCATCGAAACTCCTGTTGTAGGCAGGGAATGAGTGTAATTATTGTTTCCAGGCTGTGGCAATGTGGAGTCCAAACACTTTTTAGATACCATTGTAGTTTCCTCATATGCAGTCTTGCATATGGAATTAGCAGAATGCAGGATGCCATGAAGCCCAAAGCCTGCAGAATTTTTCTTGCAGTTAACTGGGTGTTTGTTGCCAACCTTTTGAAATAAGTAGTCAGTTATCTTTGTTTGTCCGGCGTGCGATAAGCCATCTGGGCAGTTGTATTTAAGCTTGCACCCAGGAATATTATCTCTTGAGAGGGTACAAGTTTTGATTTCTTTTCGTTTACTGTGTACCCTAGGCATGTTAACAATCTTTTTACAAACGCCAGATGCTGTTGTAGTATGTCCTTGTTCTCTGCTTGAATAAGGCAGTTGTCCAAGTAAGGATATATTTGTATTCCTCTTTGTCTGCAAAATGCAATTACTGGTGCCAGGCATTCTGTGAAGACCCTAGGCGCAGTAGATAAGCCAAAGGGCAGTGCAGAGAATTGGTAGTGCATTGAGCCAGCTATAAATCTGAGGTATCTTCTGCATGATTGTCTAACTGGGACATGAAGGTAAGCCTCTTTTAGGTCTAAAGTTACAAGCCAAGCCTTCTTGCCCAGCATGGGCAGAAGCTGCTGCAAAGTCAACATTTTGAATTTTGGAATATCTAGGTATGTGTTTAGAATATATGTGTCCAGTATTGGCCTCCAGGCTTTGTCCTTTCTGGGCACCAAGAAAAGTCTTGAGTAAAATCCTTGTCCCTGCTCTTGCTGTGGTACTTGCTGAATGGCTCCCATGTCCATGAGGGACGTAACCTGTTTTTGTGCCTCTGCCCATTGATTTTTTGGCAGGTCTGGCATACCGTTTGGCCTTGGCAGGTTGTGAAAGTGGAACCTGTAACCTTGTGACACTATGTTCAAGACCCATTTGTCCTGGCTGATTAGGTGCCAGTTTTGAGAAAAAAAGTGCTAGTTTTCCCCATAAAGGAGCTGCCAGTAGATAAGTGCTTGGTGCTGGCAGGGGAAAGTCATTGGGACTGCTTTCTGTATGGCTGTGACTTGTCTTCTCTGCTTTTGGAGGTAGAAGCACCCCATTGTTTAGACCTGTATGAGCCTTGGGGCTGGGATCTGCCTCTAGGGAGTCTTATCTGCCTCTTTGTGGCTTGTCTGACACTGGAAAGGAACAATTCTTTGTAGGCCAGTGTCTGCTAAATCTTGGAGGCTGTACCTGTAAGAAATCCTTGACTGTCTGCATCGATTTGGCTTTGTCCTCCATTTTCTTCAACACCTTTTCTGCTTTAACACCAAATAAAGGTATCATGCTGTAATGGGGCATCTAGTAATTTTGCTTTAACATGATCAGGCAGATTCTGTTCCTTTAACCAAGCATGCCTCCTAATGACAGAACCCGTAACAGCGGCTCTGCAGGAGGCCTCCAAAGAATCAAAACCACATTGTAAAGTACGCTTTCCAACTTGTTCAGCTGCATGCAATAAATCCTGCATTTCTTTATTTTCTGCACATTCAGAATTTGTCGACATTTTCTGTTTAAGCAGTGACATTATGCATTGCTGATATTTAAGCATATGAAACTGACAATTTAAAGCCCTTATAGCCAAGGTAGCAGAAGTTTTACCCCATCTGTCCAGTGCCCTTGAATCTGTGAGAGGGGATAGGGTTTTTTTGCAGTGGAAGCCTTGACCCCCTTGGGACCCTAAGAGATAGTTTCTGGGTCAGCAGCAGGGTTTTTTAAAAAGAAACTTGTGGGAGTCTGGAACCCTGTAGTATTTGTCTGGCTTAACAGGAGCTGGAGGTAAGGAGTCTGGAGTCAGACTGGACTCCGAAAATACATCATCTACAATGTCTAGCACAGGTGGGATAGCAAGGGGCCTGTGCTGAAGCAGTAAAAGAAAGTCTCTGAGCCTTTTCTTAGATTCTGAATAATCTTGGCTCTCCCAATGGAAGTGCTCCCTCACGGTATGCAGTGTTTCCCCAAAAGAATAATCCTCAGGAGGAGAAGCTGAGGGGATAGATTCTTCAGCATCAGAATCCTCATAAGGAGGAAGAGAGTATTGCTGATCAGAAGAGGAATCAGACACAATATGAATCTTCAGATCAGGTTTCCATTTCATCTCTTGCCTAGGCCTCTTGTCAGGAGGGGGATGAGAACCCCTGATCAAAGTAATCAGGTCTTCGGCCATTTTGAGCATCTGTTTTTTAGGCATGGAAGCCTGTCCATGGGGCTGTTGTACTTGTTTCTTTGTCTTTAAAGCTGCTTTAGTTTTTGCCTTTGAAGCTGAAGTCGTTTTAACATATAACTGTGCAGGTCTCAAAACGCCCTCAGAAGCCGATGCCTGCTCAGCGGCTCTGGACCCATCTGAGGGATTGGTTTCCGAAGGTCCAATACCTTGAGTTTCTGTAGGCCTGGTTGACTCCACGTGGGAATCGGTATTGGCCTGTGGCTCTAAAGTAACAGTCGTCAGGGCCATGCAAAAGCGCCTCACTGAGAACCGGCGACTGGCCTAGAAGAAGCCTCGTAGTCGGTTTTGGACTTCGGATACCTGTCCTTTTCTTTTTCTTTGCGTTTTTTGTAAACTCCGGTAGTCGGCTGTTCCGACAACATAATATAATTAAATCGTCTGCCAAAGTAATGAAATGCAAAGTCGAACCAACGCTTAACAGTGTGTTGGTTAAATCTAGCACAAAACCAACAACTAGCAATGTCGTGGTCAGGGCCTAGGCAAGGAATACAGTACGAATGAAAATCCTTATGAGGTATTTGCTTCCCACAAGAAATACAATTATTAGCTTTTTCTGACATTGGTCTGGAGCAAGAAAAAAAAGTTTCCCCAACGGGGTACTTGGCTTTTAATGAAGACTTCGGATCTGAAATTCGAATTTGAAAATCTCAGGAGTCGGCAGACCGGCACTTGCGAACCGCTTTGTTTCAGGCACCGCGCGGCAAGAAAGACTGAAGAAAATGACGTCGGCTGGATCTTTTATACCCCTGGCGCACTGATGTCAGGGAGGAGGTGACAGCAACCGATGCCTGACCTAGACTTTGGAATTCAGGCCGACTGCGGGTAGCCTGCCAGCAGGATAACCCAATTGTAATGACTGCAACAGTGAAACACGATGAACATCTGGCATGCTGTTACAATACTGACTGTTATTCCATTTATGCATGTGTTCTCTGTGCCATGCAATTTTTTTCAATTCTGTTGTTCTGTGTTAATTGGAACACCCATACATGCTGTTATAACCAATGTTGAAATGTTTTGTTCATGACTAACCAAAACATTTTGGTCAAACCTCACCATAGCACGTTTGGGAAGGCAGATCACAGTAGACCCTCCTGTCCTGCCTCATCTGGCCATGGCACCGGGCTCCAGCAGATCTAGGACGCAACCTCAGGCTGCCTCCTCCGCTGGTCCTGCACCACCCTCAGGTAGAACCGCCCCAAGGGATGGGACTCAACCCCCCCCCTTGGGCTCAGGTGTGGAGAGGACCCTGTCACCAGACACCAGGTCCAAGGTATGGTGCGCAGGGTCATCCAGCATAACTTGGATGACCGCCTGCACCAGATCGAGGGCAGACTGGAGCACCTCGAGGGGCAGGCTGGCCCCGTTATCCAGCCCCCAGCACAGCCACTTAGAGGCTGTGAAGGGGCAGTAGCGACTGCCCGTCCCACTGTTTCCACCTGGGGGCACATGGGCCTCAGATTCTCGACCACCCTCCCCGTCCAAGGTGTTTACCCTCTTCATATGTCATAAAAATCGCCCCATCTGTTGTCTTGTCCGTTTGCAAATGCTACCTCTCCTACCTAACTTACATCCCCACACACAGTACAGTTGTGTACAATTACCATAAATGTAGATGTTCAAGTGTATTCACTGTTGCAGTCACATTTGGGTTATCTGCCTGCAGGTAGCCCTCAGCCGGCCTGAATACCAGTGTCTTTGGATTTCTACGTTGAATGCTGTTGCTTCTTCCATGATATCAGGTCATCAGGGGTATAAAACATTCAGCCGACGCCATTATATCAGTTTTTCTTGCCCCAGATGTCAGGTGCCCCCACAATAGGGAGCAATTATATGGTATGGAACACAACCAGCATAAAGCAAATACACATGATATAATATATGCCAAACAAGAAGGAAAGGTAAAAGTCATAAGAAGTCAGGGGGCTGGAGGGAGGGTAACTAGGACTGCAACAGTGAATACACTCGAACATCTACATTTATGGTAAGTGTACACAACTGTACTATGTTCTTCGTGTTTCACTGTTGCAGTCATCACATTTGGGTTGATTCCCAAAGCAAAGAAAGGGTGGAGATAGTTAAAGAGCATTAGGGCTAGCAATCAGGCCCTGTAAGACTGCTGTGGCAAATCCAGCTCTGGATTTAGAAAAGATAGGTAGGTGGTAATGCTTGGTGAAAGTATGTACAGAGCTCCAGGTAGCAGCTTCCAGGATGTCCCTGGTAGGGACTCCTCTGAGAAATGCCGTAGGGGTAGATGCAGCCCTGGTGGAATGTGATCTTATCCCCTGTTTGGTAGGTTTTCCAAGGTGCTTGTAGCAGAAATGGATGCAATGGGTTATCCATTTGGAAATGGTTTCCTTTGAAATGGCCTTCCCCTCTGCCCCTGCAGCAAAGCTAACTAGCAGCTGGTCAGATTTTCTGAGAGGCTTAGTCCTGTCCAAATAGGATCTAAGTTGTCTGTGCACGTCCACAGAATGCAGTATCCTTTCCCCTTTATTTTGAGGATTATGAAAAAAATGAATGGACTGGTTTAGAGCCACACTAGACACCACCCTTGGGCATCAAGGATGGATTAGTCCTGAGGGAAACCTTGTCTGCATGAAAGATAATGAAGGGTTCCACTGCCATGAGGGCCTGCAGTTCAGACACTCTTCTTGCTGACGTGATGGCTAGAAGTAAGGCTGTTTTCCAAGAAAGGAATTTCAACTCTGCTGTAGCAGCTGGTTCAAAGGGGGGAAGAGTGAGCTTTTCCAATACAAAGTTAAGGTCCCAGGCTGGAGTGGGAGCTCTCCTGGGGGGGGGGGGGTCTTAAATGTTTGGCCCTCTAAGGAATTGTTTTAGCAGGGGATGGGAGAAGAGGAGTGGCTCAGTATTATAATGTGCTGAAATGGCAGAGGCATGAATTTTAATTGAAGAGAAAGATAGGCCCTTGTGGAGCATTTCTGTTAAATTATCTAGAATATGGAGGTAAGCTGGGCACTGTTGTGCACATCCCCTGAGCCTGGCTCCAGGAACAGTATCTTTTCCACTTTGCTGAATAGGATTTTCTAGTACTAGGCCTCCTTGCCCTCAAGAATGACATCCAGCACCTGCTTACTGAGGGTTGCTAGAGGTGAGCTCGGAATTAGCCAGGCTGCAAGGTTCAGGGTTTGAAGCTGAGGGTGCAGAATCTGGCCCGCCTGCTGGGACAGCAGGGAAAGGGTCTGAGGCAGGTGCCATGGTCGTAGCACTGTCAGACTGCACAAAAGGGGGTACCAGTGCTGGCGTGGCCAGTCTGGTGCAATCAGACTTGTCCTTGGCTTGTCCTGTTTGATCTTTAGTAGAACCTTCGAGAGGAGAGGCAGAGGGGGAAATGCATAAATTGAGATGCTTTCCCAGGTAAAGGAAAGGGTATCCACTTTCCAAGTTGACTGTGGGGAGTTCTCGTGCAGAATTTGTTCAATTGGTAGTGGGAGGCAAACAGGTCTACCTCTGGTGTCCCCCATTTGTTCCTCAAGAAGTTGAATATTTTGGGTTCCAGTTTCCATTTGTGTGGGTCCATGAGATTTCTGCTTAAGTGGTCTGCCAGTGAATTTACTTTGCCTGGCAGGAATTGAGCTTGTGGGTTCACTTGGTATCTCAAGGCAGTGTTCCACAGAGCCATGGCTAGTCTGCAGAGTGGGTAGGAATGGGTTCCCCCCTGCTTGTTTATGTACCACATAACTGTGATGTTGTCTGTCTTTACCAATAGTTGTCCTGGAAGAATAAGGTCTTTGAAGGCTGTCAGAGCATTCTGTACAGCTAACATTTCTTTTTGATTGATATGCAGGTGCATCTGTTTTGAGTTCCATTTGCCCTGAATGCACTGCCCTGCCATGTAAGCCCCCCATACATAGTCTGATGTGTCTGTTAGGGTTTGGGCGGCAGGGGGTACAGTGAAAGGGAGTCCCTTGTTGTGGTAGCAGGCCTCTGCCCACCAAAGGAACTCTGCCCTTAGACAAGGAATGATGGGAATCGTTGTTTCCAGGTCTTGAGAATGTTGACACCATAGACTTTTTAGATACCATTGAAGTTTCCTCATTTGCAGTCTTGCATATGAATTTAACAGAATGCAAAAGGCCATGAACCCCAGGGCTTGCGGGATTTTCCTTGCAGATAGCTGGGTTTTTGTGGCCAGTAGTTTGAAGTAGGCTGTCAAATAAACTTGTTTCTCTGGAGTGAGGAATGCCATCTGGGAAGTTGTGTTCAAGCTTGCTCCCAGAAATACAATCTGTTGGCAGGGTAATAGGTGCGATTTCTTCTTGTTGATTGTGTACCCCAGTGAGGTTAGAAGTCTCTTTACAAATGCCAGGTGTTGTAATAGCAAGTCCTGACTCTCTGCCTTAATGAGGCGATTGTCCAAGTATGGGTAAATCTGAATATTTCTCTGCCTGCAAAATGCAATGGCTGGAGCTAGGCACTTTGTGAATACCCTATGTGCAGTAGATAAGCCAAAGGGGAAGTGCAGAGAACTGCATGAAGCCTGCCCTGAAACGTAGGTATTTTCTGCAGGATTCCCTTATTGGGATGTGCAGGTAAGCTTCTTTTAAGTCTAGGGTTACCAGCCAGGCATCCTTGGCTAGCATAGGAAGAAGCTGTTGAAGAGTTGGCATTTTGAATTTTGGAACCACCAGAAAGGTGTTAAGAATAGACAGGTCCAGGACAGGATGCCAGGAGTTTTCTTTTCTGGGAACCAGGAACAGTCTTGAATAAAAACCTTGCCCCCTTTGTTCTGCTGGGACAGGTTGAATAGACCTGACACTGAAGAGAGAGCACTTGTTTTTGGGCCTCCACCCACTGATTTGGGGGGAAGTCTGGCCATCCACTTGGGGTTGGGAGTGAGTGGAAGTGGAATCTGTATCCTAGAGAAACTATGTTTAAAACCCATTTGTCTTGGGTAATGAGTTCCCAGTTTTTTGCATGCAGGGCGAGCTTTCCTCCTAAAGGAGCAAATAGTAGAGGCCTACGAATCTGTAGTAGCAGTATCAGGGGCTGCAAAAGCGCCTCACTGAGTACCGGCGGACTGGCGACTAGCTTAACAGAAGCGTTGTTGGCAGCTTTGGACCTATGCAGTCGGTCTCTGTCTTTATGCTTATGTTTTTTCGGAAGATCGGTAGTCGGATGGCTTAACAAAGCCATTTCGGAGTACGGAGATCGAGAACGAAAGTATTTAGCTACAAAAATAGCCAGACGAGGAATAGTTTGTGCGTTGAACAAGGCACAAAACTGACAGCGAGGGACGCCATGGTCTGGGCCTAAACAGGTGACGCAGTAAGAATGAAAATCTCAGAGGTATTTGCTTTCCACAGACAAGACAATTGTTAATTTTTTCTGACATCGGTTAGAGCAAGAAAAAAGGATCCCCAATGGGGTACTTTCTTTTTGAAGACTTCAGGTCTGAAACTTGAAAATGAAAATTTCAGGAGATGGCCGACCAGCACTTGCGAACTGCTTCTGCTTTGGGCACCGCACGGCAAGAAAGACTGATGTAATGGCGTTGGCTGCTTGTTTTATACCCCTGACGACCTGACTTCATGGAAGAAGCGACAGCATCTGACAAAGAAATCCGAACACTCTGCTATTCAGGCCAGCTGAGGGCTACCTGCAGGCAGATAACCCAAATGTGATGATTGCAACAGTGAAACACGAAGTACATCCACATGTACCTACAAACCCTTCCCCAACATCCCACTCTCACCTTATAAAAAAGTGTGGGGGGGGGGGGGTATCTGTCCCGCCAAAAATTCACACCCCATACATAGCTCTCCTTTCACCTTCAAGTACACTTCAAGTACAGTAATGTTAATCAATTTACCCTTGAATTACTCAACAAATGTATGTCGGCCACACCCCTCCCTGTGGGGTGTGAGGCTCTAAATTCAAAATTGTCCACATTATTCACAGCTGTTGCTGCAGAAGAAATTATGGTTCTTTCCTACACCTGTCCTACACATCCCTAGCTGCCTTTCATAATGTTGTTCACCCTGCTTGCCCCCATTTCACCACTTTTCTATCACCCCTTATTTCTTTTCTTTTTTTTTTTTGTAATTAGAGCAGGTTTAAGTAGGAGTTAAGCACCACTAAGCAAAGCTAAGTGTCTCCTGGCATCGCTTAGCGTCGCACAAAACTGTGCAAACCAACTTAAAACTGCTTTAATCATTATTTCATTCAGTTACTGTTCTGCCCAGCAACAAAATAACCAGCCGTCAGGTCTCGAACCCAAGACCCTGTGCACTAAAGTCAGAGCAATGTACTACACCAAATCACCTGTGGGAATTAGTAAGGCTTTTTCAAAAATATCATGCATTAGAGTCATTGAACATTAAGATATCACAGACAATTCTCAAACCCAGGACCTTAGGCACTAGAGTCAGAGCAACGCACCACTAAGCCAATCCAGATCTGGAGAATTAGCAATGCTTTTGTAAAGATATCCTACATTACAGTCATGTAAAAGGAAATAAAAGTAACACGCAGATTATTGAACCCAGAATCTTCTGAACTAGAGTCACAGCAACACACCACTGCAAAAGCATCATTAATTCCCTAGAGCTGTTTGATAAAGACATAAGGCACTACAGGGATGTGACTTTAGGGGAAAAAAACACATCATTGCTAATGTTTGTACCCAGAACCCTCTGAACTACAGTCAGAGAAAAGTACAGTTGTGTACACTTACCATAAATGTAGATGTTAGAGTGTATTCACTGTTGCAGTCATCACCTGTGGGTTATCCCTGCTGTGGTAGCCCTTGGCCGGCCCAAATACCACAGTCAATGTTTTTCCTGCATCGGCTGCTGTCGCCTGTAGTCTGACATCAGGTAGTCAGTGCTATAAAGCAAGGCAGCAGACACCATTACATCAGTTTTTCTTGCTCTAACTCATCAGAAGCACAAGGAAATATGGTAAAGTGGTCCTGGTGGCTAAAAGCCACCGCGAGAAGCTTATGTCCCCCTAAGGAAGGAGGATACAAGGGGGAAGGAGGGAGGGAAATCAGGACTACAACAGTGAATACACTCAAACATCTACATTTATGGTACGTGTACACAACTGTACTTTGTTCTTCGTGTTTCACTGTTGCAGTCATCACCTGTGGGAGGATTCCAAAAGCTAAGTAGAGGGGTGGAAGGATTAGTTAGAGACTTAGGCATGAGTAAGTATGCCCTGCAGAACTGCAGAGGCAAACCCTGTCCTAGCCTTAAAGAAAAGAGGTAGATGGTAATGCTTTGTAAAGGTATGGCTGGAGGTCCAGGTGACAGCTTCCAAGATGTCCCTGGTGTGAACTCCTCTGATGAATGCTGCGGAAGTGGAGGCTGCCCTAGTGGAATGGGTACGAATAGACTTAAGGGTGGTTTCCCACGTAGTCTGTAGCAGAAGTGGATACAGTGTGATATCCATTTGGAAATGGTTGCTTGGAAATGGGCTTCCCCTCTGCCCCTGGGGCAAAGCAGACAAGAAGCTGGTCTGTTTTTCCTGAAAGGTTTAGTATGGTCCGGGTAGTATCTGAGCCGTCTGTGCACATCTAGTGAATGCAGAATTCTTCCCCCTTGTTTTGAAGGTTAGGAAAGAAGGTGTGTAGATGTATGGCCTGGTTGAGTGTCACATGAGATACTACCATGGGCATAAAGGAGGGGTTAGTCCTCAGGGAGACCTTGTCAGCATGGAAAATGATGAAGGGCTCAACGATCATGAGTGCTTGAAGTTCTGAAACCTTTCTGGCTGAGGTGATAGCTAGCAAGAAAGCAGTCTTCTAGGAGAGGTATCTCAATTCTGCTGAAGCAGCAGGATTGAATGGCGGTAAGGTTAGTTTTTCTAAAACATAGTTCAGGTCCCAGGCTGGCGTGGGTGGCCTTCTGGGAGGTCTGATATTAGAAGCCCCTCTGAGGAACTGTTTAATCAAAGGATGTGAGAAGAGGGGCTGGCCTGTATATCGAAATGAGATGAAATGGCTGAGGCATGGATTTTAATTAGAAGAGAAGGGGAGGCCAATATTGAGCAACTCGGTTAGGTAGTCCAGGATAAGAGGGATGGAAGGTTGTGAGATACTGCCCCCTCTGGACTGGCTCCAGCAGCAGAATCTTTTCCATTTCCCTGTGCAAGATTTTCTGGTGCTGGGCATTCTGGCTTCTGTGATGATGTCTAGGACCTGTTTGCTTAACAGGGGTCCCTTGTCTGCTTTTAAAGTATTAGCTATGCTGACAGTTTGAGAGTCTGTAAGTCTGGGTGCAGCATCCCTGCCCACCTGGGTCAAGAGGTCTGAGATCAGGGGAAGCTGCCTGGGAGGTTGTAATGTCAGGCTGTGCAGTAAGGGAGTACCAATGCTGCCTGGGCCAATCTGGAGCAATGAAGATGACCCTTGTTCTCTCCCTCCTTTATCTTGATCAGTACCTTGGGAATAAGAGGCAGAGGAGGGAATGTGTACACAAAGAGGGAGTTCCAGGGGAAGGTCAAGGCATCCACCTTCCACGCTAGGTGGCGATACTCCCTGATACAGAATTGTTTCAGCTGGTGGTTGAGGTGCGAAGCAAAGAGATCCACCTCCGAAGTTCCCCACTCCTGAAGGACTTGCAAAAAGATTTTTCTGTGGAGCTGCCATTCGTGGGGGGTCCAGTAAGTTTCTGCTTAGGTGGTCTGCCAGGGTGTTGTTGATCCCTGGTAGGTACTGGGCAATTAGGTGTAATCCCAAGGAGGAGGCTGCTAGCCTGAGGCTCATGACTAGCCTGCACAGATTTGGTCCCTCCATGACTAGCCTGCACAGATTGGGTCCCTCCCTGTTTGTTGATATACCACATTACTGTAGTGTCGTCTGTTTTGATAAGGAGAACCCATGGCCTGAGATGGGGTTTGAAGGATGTTAGAGCCTTTTGTACTGCCATCGTTTCCTTCTGACTGATGTGTAAGGGAAGGTGCTGGGCATCCCAAAGACCTTGGGTGAACCTGCCTGCTAGGTGAGCGCCCCAAGCAATGTCTGAGGAGTCTGTGGTGATGATCTGCCCAGTAGGGCAGAGGATGAAGGGAAGACCCTTGTTCTTGGTACAGGCCCCTGCCCACCAGAGAAACTCGGCCCTTATACAGAGGATCAGAGGGAGAGAGGTCTCTCTAGGAGCTGACAGTACCGACACCAAAGGTTCGTTAGATACCACTGAAGTTTCCTCATGTGAAGCTTGGCCAGAGGAATTAGAAGGATGCAAGATGCCATGTACCCAAAGGCTTGCAGGAAGTTCTTCGCAGTGAAGTGACTTTTGGAAGCCAGCTGGGTAAAGTAGAGAGGCAGGAAGCTCTGCTTTTTTGGGGATAGGAAGGCCATTTGGGATGCTGTGTCCAGCAGTGCTCCCAAGAATATGATCTTCCTGGAGGGTGTTTGCTTTGATTTCTTCTCTTTGCTGGAGAACCCTAGGGAAGTTAGGAAGGTTTTGACAAAGAGAAGGTTCTGCAGCAGCTTTTCTTTGCACTCTACCTGAATGAGGCAGTCATCCAGATAAGGTTAAATCTGTACATTTCTCGGTTTGGAAAATGCTATGGCCAGGGCTAAGCATTTGGTGAATACTCTGGGTGCAGTAGATATGCCAAAGGGTACCACAGAGAACTGAAAGTGTTGTGAGTCTGCTCTGAAGTGCAGGAATTTCCTGCAGGATTCCCTTATGGGCATGTGGAGGTACTGTTAAGTCTAGGGTCACTAGCCAGGCGTTTTTTTTGTCAGCATAGGCAGCAGCTGCTGCAAAGTTAGCATTTTGAATTTGGGGAGGGACCACCAGGGAGGTGCTCAGAATGGATAGATCCAGGATGGGGTGCCAAGTGCCCTCTTTTCTGGGAACAAGGGATAGTCTGGAATAAAAGCCTTTGCCTGTTTGATCTGAAGGGACAGGTTCTTCTGCCCCCTGGGATATGAGAGTTTGGACCTGTTTCAATGCCTCTGTCCACTGATTTGGAGGTAAGTCTAGTTACTGTCTTGGAATTAGGAGTTCGTTGAAAGAGAATTTGCATCCCTGAAAAATTATCTTTAAGACCCATTAGTCCTTTGTTACAGAAAGCCAATTTTCTTTGCAGAGGGAGAGCCTTCCTCCTAGCTTTTGGTGAGTGAAAGGAGGGCAGAGGGGGGAGCGGGAGTCATTTAGAGTTTTTGCCATAGAAGGGTAGCTTAGAAATCCCTGCCTTTGGGGTGGAAGTGTTCCACTGTTTGGTTCTCTGCTGCCCCTGGGATAGGGGCCTGGGTGGTCTGTCCCTGCAGAGCTTACCTTGGCCCTGTCTGCTAGGTGCAGGGAAGTACCAGTGCTTAGAGGGAAAGTTCCTACTGAACCTGGGAGGTTGAACCTGAAAGAAATCTTTTACTGTTTGCATAGATTTTGCTTGGTCTTCCATCTTTTTAAGCACCTCTTCTGCATTTACTCGAAATAAGCGATCCTTATCCAGGGGTGCATCAATTAACTTAGACTTGACATGATCAGGGAGAGGTTGTTCCTTCAACCATGAATGTCTCTTAATGACAGATCCTGACACTGCTGCCCTGCTTGAGGCTTCTATGGGGTCACATCCACAGTGTAATGAATGAGTGGCCACTTGACAAGTAGAATGCAGTAAATCTGGTAACTCTTTCGAATTGGCACAGTCAGGAAAGGTTGAAATCTTTTGTTTTAATAGTTCCAAAGTGTGTTATTAATATTTCAACATATGGAACTGACAATTGAGTGCTCTGATAGCCAAGGTTGCAGAGGTGTATACTTTTTTTTTACCCCATCTGTCCAGAGCTCTGGAATCCTTGTCAGAAGGAATAGGATTTTTGTCAGAACTAGTCTTGGCTCCTTTAGGTTCCTGTGTAATGACCTCTGGGTCTGCAGTAGGATTTCTGTACAGGTATTTGTGGGAATCCGATACTCTGCAATACCTAAATATAACAGCAAACGAAAGTGGAGGAACCAAAAGTGTCCAAAAATGTAAAAGTTTAAATAGAAAAAGGACACTTCGGCTGGAGATAAAAACACTTTATTACAAATAAATATGCCAGAAAGGTAAGCGCTTTCGAGGCAACCCTCTTCTTCAGACCCAAATACAAACTGATAAAAATCCTGAATTTAAATAAAAGCACTAACCAATAAAAACAAAGCTTAGGAATACATCATAAAAAATGAATGTGGTAAACCTCTCCTCTTCAAAAGAGGTTTTAAAGACACAGCACTATTGAGGCCAGGTGGAAAATATGCCTTAAAATCCACAATCCAACTTAATTCAACATATTCAGTCTCACTTTTGATGTCCCCTTCATGTAAATTGACATTAACTTTTTGTAGAACTAAAAAACTAAAATTGTGCTATCATAATCAATTACATGCTTAGCTAGTGCATTCGTGCATTTGCTATTACATATGTCATTGAGATGTTCCATAATTCTTTCTTTTAACATGCGGTTGTGTCTTGCCTGTGTAGAATGCACTACTTAAATTACACTTTGCTAAATAAACAATGTTTCTTTTGGCACAATCAGCATAAAAAGAAAACTCTATAGGCTTATCATTTAGTGGACGTCTGACCATCCAAGCAAACCATATATAGGCACAAGCTTTACAGGTTCTACAGAGGTGGGTGCCTCTACGCTGTGAGTTAAACCTCTCACATATATTATGGTGCTTGTAACATAACCTGTGTTTCAAGTTTCTATTATTCTTGAAGCTAAAGCTCAGATTAGTTCCCAGCACCTGGCTAATACTTGGATCAGTCAATAAAATAGGCCAATTTTTTTTAACAATATCACATATTACATTGACATTATTAGAATAGGTCAAACACAACCTATTCACAGGTTGATTAACTTTCCTTCCTGCACTTTGTACTTCAACTAGACAGCTATTAGAAAAATAGGGCTTGGTTTTACAAATATCAGAGGAGTTAACCTCCTCTATTGCACTATCTATGTTAAACTTCTTACATCCTCTATCTAAGAGATCTGATGCAAGGCCCTTAACCGCAGCAGTGTAGTCAGCACTATCAGTGTGAAGTCTCTTACAGCGTAGCACTTGATTCTTGACCACATTTTTCATAATATGCCTGGGATACATGATGGAGCGATGAAGAATATTTTTCTTCCTACAATCTTTCCATTGCATAATGTTGATAATGAAGGCACACGTTCGTCTGGGGTTTTTTTTAGACAAAGCACTGCCCATAAGGCAGGACAAACATATGAGCAGGTCCAGGAGCCGCAGGCGACGAGGGAGGATACAGTCCAAACCTGGCGCTCAGAACAAGACCTCGAGTACACAAGGTCACAGATAAACAACTTAGTTTTTAATTTATCCTGAAGTTACTCTTACTGTTGAAGAACTTTCAGTGTTGAATAAGGGTCTCTCCTTTGTTCCAGCCAACAATATGAATTTGGTGGATACTGCTTTAGATCTTAATGTTTTTGCAAGGAACATAATGCTTAAAACCATATATGATGGTAATACTTGTGGAGTTGATAATGTTCACAATTTAAGAAAACAGAGTTGTTTTGTTTCTAACAATTCTCTGGCCATGGGCGCATTTATTAAGATGCGTGAGAGTGATCTTAGGAAAGTGACTAGTGAGAAAATGAAGGGCACTTTTTACAACTTCACTACTAGAGAAGATCAAGCCCTGCGTACTTTGACTAAGGCAGATCACTTGACTATTAGACCAGCTGACAAGGGCGGTGGGATAGTTATCCTTGATTCAATGGACTACTTGGATAGAATGCACAAAATGCTACATGATGTCAATGTATATATAAACCTACAAAGATTCCAGGTAAATGGTATCATCAGAAGACTGAATTTTTATATGGATGATCTACTTATGACTGACCAGATTGATTATTCTTTGTATACCTACTTTAGTGTAGAACATCCTACCATACCAGTCATTTATGGTTTGCCGAAAGTGCACAAAGATCCATCAAATCCCCCGCTTAGACCAACTGTTTCAGGAAGGGGCTGGCTTACAGAACCTATGTCTATCTATGTTGAAAAACAGCTAAGATGTGTTCTGAACAAAATACCTACTGTCCTAAAGGACAGTAAACAATTTCTGGGGCATCTGTTTCTTTGGGCCGAGTCTAGACAGCATACATCTTTCAATTAAGTTATTTTTGTAACTTTGGATGTGAACTCATTACTCACGGTCATTCCTAATGAAGAGGGAGTTGAGAATGTTAGAAGCTTTCTAAACAAAGAAAGTGAGTTTTCTCATATTAAAGTGAATATGATTTGTGCATTACTTGATTTGATATTAGAGAACAATGTTTTTCTATTTGAGAATGAATTCTCCCTTCAGAAAGTAGGAGTTGCTATGGGCAGAGCATGTGCTAACACACGTATGCCAACATTGTGCTGGCCCAATGGGAGAAGGAGATGGTATTTGTCTCTGACATGTTCAAACAACACATTACGTTTTACAAGCATTTTGTCGATGACATCATTTTTACTTGGCATGGGAATGAGCAAGATTTAGACAGTTTTGTCAACTTCCTTGAGAATACCACATCTTACCTCTCTTTCTCACTTAAATTCTCCAAAGATAAACTTGACTTTCTGGATGTTCTTGTTAGTAAGAGCATATTAGCAGATGTATCCACCAAAATGCAATGGAAAGATTGTAGGAAGAACAATATTCTCCATCGCTCCAGCATGCATCCTAGGCATATTATGAAAAATGTGGTCAAGAATCAAGTGCTACACTGTAAAAGACTTCACACTGATAGTGCTGACTACACTGCTGTGGTTAAGGGCCTTACATCAGATCTCTTAGATAGAGGATATAAGAAGTTTGACATAGATAGTGCAATAGAGGAGGTTAATTCCTCTGATATTTGTAAAACCAAGCCCTATTTTTCTGATAGCTGTCGAGTTGAAGTACAAAGTGCAGGAAGGAAAGTTAATCAACTTGTGAATAGGCTGTTTTTGATTTATTCTAATAATGTCAATGTAGTATGCGATATTGTTAAAAAGAATTGGCCTATTTTATTGACTGATCCAAGTATTAGCCAGGTGTTGGGAACTAATCCGAGCTTTAGCTTCAAGAATAACAGAAACTTGAAATAAAGGTTATGTTACAAGCACCATAATATATGTGAGAGATTTAACTCACAACGTGCAGGCACCCACCCCTGTAGAACCTGTAAAGCTTGTACCTATATATGGTCTGCTTGGATGGTCAGACATCCACTAAATGATATGCCTATAGAGTTCATTTTATGCTGATTGCTCCACAATAAACATTGTTTATTTAGCAAAGTGTAATTTATGTAGTGCATTCTACATAGACAAGACAAACCGCATGTTAAAAGAGAGAATTATGGAACATGTCAATGACATATGTAATAGCAAATGCACGAATGCACTAGCTAAGCATGTAATTGAGTATGATACACAGCACAATTTTAAATTTTTAGTTCTATGTCAGTTTACATGAAGGGGACATCAAAAATGAGACTGAATATGTTGAATTAAGATGGATTGTAGATTTAAAGGCATATTTTCCACCTGGCCTCAATAGTGCTGTATCTTTCAAACCTCTTTTGAAAAGAAGAGGTTTACCATATTAATTTTTATGACCTATTCCTAAGCTTTGTTTTTATTTGTTAGTGACTGTATTTAAATTCAGGATTTTTATCAGTTTGTATTTAGGTCTGAAGAAGAGGGTTGCCTCAAAAGCGCTTACATTTCTGTCATATTTATTTTATCTGTAATAAAGTGTTTTTATCTCCAGCCGGTGTCTTTTTTCTATTTAAACTCTGTAATACCCATCAGGTTTACTGGGAGCAGGTGGGAGGGCATCAGGGGCTAAGCTGAATTCATGGAAAACATCATCCACTACTTCTAAAATAGTGGGGATGGGCAGGAGTCTGTGCTGGGTCAGGTCCAGAAACTCTTTTAGTCTTTTCTTAGACTGGGGGAAATCCTGAGATTTCCATTAGCCTGTCTTCTAGGCCTAAGAATATCCATCGGTCTGAGAGAAACAGTAGTCGGATGAGAAGATGCCGTTTTTTGTCTAGATTCGGTAGTGCGAGAGGCCTCCTCAGAAGCCGGTACCTGCGTCACAGCTCCAGACCCAACCTAGGCAGAGACGGCCAAAGACATGGAAGATTAATTCGATTTTCTGTGGCATACCGGACTCCAAAAGGGTCTCGGTAGAGGCCTGCATAGATATCGAATTGGGCATCAGGGGCTGCGAAAGCGCCTCACTGAATTCCGGAGAACTGACAACCTGCTTAGCGGTAGTCTCGTCAGAAGGCTTAGCCTTGTGTGGTCTTTATCTTTATCTCTGCATTTTTTCAAAATGTCCATGGATTATTAGCTGCCAGACACCATTTTAGAATGCAAAGACGGAAGACGAAAATACCGGTCTATAATAAGTGTTCTACGGCGAATGGTCCTCGTTTTAAAAAGAGGGCACAGAATTGGCAACAGGGGACCTCGTGGTCTGGGTCTAAACAAGTGACACAGTATGAATAGAATTCTCACTGTGGGATCTGCTTACCACAGGCGAGTCAATAGTTAACTTTTTCAGACATCGGTTAGTGCAAGAAAAAAGGATCCCTAATAGGGTACTTAGCTTTTAGACGTTTTCAGCTGTAATTCAAACTCTGGTAGCGACCGACCGGCACATTTGTGAACTGCTTCTGCTAAGGGCTCCACGGCATGAAAGACTGATGTAATGGCGTCAGCTGCCTTGCTTTATAGCACTGATGGCCTGACATCAGACTACATGTGACAGCAGCCGATGCAGAAAAACATTTGACTCTGATATTCGGGCCAGCCAAAGCCTACCACAGCAGCGATAAAGTACAGTTGTGTGCACTTACCATAAATGTATATGTTCGAGTGTATTCACTGTTGCAGTCATTACATTTGCCTGCAGGTTGCCCTCAGTAGGCCTGATTAACAAAGTCTTGGGTCCTGCGTCGGTTGCTGTCCCTTCTTCCATGACATCAGGTCGTCAGGGGTATAAAATGTGCAGCAGACGCCATTACATCAGTTTTTCTTGCTCCACGTCAGCTGCCCCCTAATGGGAGCAATTGAACATAAAAACACAAAGGTATACCTCCAACAAAAAAGTAAATACACCAAAAAGGCTTTTAAACATAGTAAAGGAAAGTAGAGGTACAGCCAAAAGAAGTTGGGGGAAGGAGGGAGGGTAACCAGGACTGCAACAGTGAATACACTCAAACATCTACATTTATGGTAAGTGTACACAACTGTACTATGTTCTTCGTGTTTCACTGCTGCAGTCATTACATTTGGGTAGATTCCCAAAGCTATGGTTGAGAGGAGGAGTTTAGACAGCATTAGGGCCAGCTATAAGGCCCTGCAGGACTGCAGTGATAAAGCCAGCTCTGGATTTAGAGAAAATTGGCAAATGATAATGCTTGGAGAAAGTATGCACAGAACTCCAGGTAGCAGCTTCTAGGATGTCCCTAGTAGGAACGTCTCTGAGAAAGGCTGTAGTAGATGAAGCCCTGGTGGAGGTCTGATCCCCTGGGGGATAGGTTTTCCATGGTGCTTATAGCAGAAATGAATGCAATGGCTTATCCATTTAGAAATGGTTTGTTTTGAAATAGCCTTCCCTTCTGCCCCTGCAGCAAATGCTACCAGCAGTTGTTCAGATTTTCTTTGAGGTTTAGTCCTGTCCAAGTAAAATCTAAGTTGTCTGTGTACATCCAAGGAATGCAGAATCCATTCCCCTTTGTTCTGTGGATTGGGAAAGAAGGTTGGCAAATGAATGGACTGATTAAGAGCCGCACTGGATACCACCTTGGGCATGAAGGATGGATTGGTTCTGAGTGACACCCTGTCCGCATGAAAGATTATGAAAGGCTCCACTGCCATAAGGGCCTGTAATTCAGATACCCTTCTAGCTGAAGTGATTGCTGAAAAGAAAGCTGTTTTCCAAGAAAGAAATTTTAAGTCTGCAGTAGCAGCTGGCTCGAAAGGACATACAGTGAGTTTCTCCAATACAAAGTTAAGGTCCCAGGGATTGGAGCTCTCCTGGGTGGTCTCAAATTTTTGGCCCCTCTGAGGTACTGCTTGAGCAGTGGATGAGAGAAGAGGGGAGGTTCTGTGTTATAATGAGCTGAAATGGCTGAGGCGTGGATTTTAATGGTGGAAAAAGACAGGCCCTTGTGAAGCATCTCAGTTAAGAATTGTAAAATCTGAGGTAAATTGGGTGCTGCTGTGCTCATCCCTTGAGATTGGTTCCAGGCACAGAATCTTTTCCATTTTTCAGCAAAAGATTTTCTTGTACTAAGCCTCCTTGCCTCTAAGATGACATCCATCACATGTTTGCTGAGGTATGGTAAGGGAGAGTTTAAGTAATTAGCCAGGCTGCAAGGTTCAGTGTTGGAAGGTCAGGGTGCAGAATCTGGTTCTCCTGCTGCGACAGCAGGGAAGGAGTCTGAGGCATGTGCCATGGATATAACCGTGACACACTGTGCAGGAGGGGGTACCAGTGTTGGCACGGCCAGTCTGGAGCAATCAAACTTTTCCTTAATTTCACTTGTTTGACTTTTAGTAGTACTTTGGAGAGCAGAGGCAGCAGGGGGCATAGACGGATAGGGTTTTCCAGCTGAAGGGCAGAGCATCCACTTTCCAGGCTTGTTTGTGGGGAGTCATTGTGCAAAATCTGTCCAATTGGCAGTTCTGGGGGGAGGCAAACAGGTCTATATCTGGGCTCCCCCATTCGCTTGTCAACATGTTGAAAATCCTTGGTTCCAGTTTCCACTCGTGTGGGTCCATGAGTTTTCTGCTTAGTCCGTCTGCCAGTGTATTTAATTTTCCTGGCAGGAATTGAGCTTGTAGGTGCACTTGGTAGCTCAAGGCTGTGTTCCACAATGCCATGGCTAGTCTGCAGGGGGGGTAAGAATGTGTACCCCCTGCTTATGTACCACATAACCGTGGTGTTGTCCGTCTTACCATTAGTTGTCCTGGAAGAATGTAGTCCTTGAAGGCTGTCAAAGCATTCTGTACAGCTAACATTTCTTTTTGATTGATATGCAGGTGCATTTGACTTGGGTTCCATTTGCCCTGAATGCACTTTGCTGGCAGGTGAGCCCCCCCATGCACGGTCTGATGCATCCGTTAGGGTTTGGGCGGCAGGGGGTGGTGTGAAAGGTAGTCCCTTGTTTTGGTGGCAGGCCTCTGCCCACCAAAGGAACTCTAGGCGTAGGCAAGGTATGATAGGGATCATTGTTTCTAGGCTGTGAGAATGTTGACTCCATAGGCTTTTTAGATACCACTGTAGTTTCCTCATATGCAGTCTTGCATATGGAATTAGAAGAATGCAGGAGACCATGAACCCCAAGGCTTGCAGTATTTGTCTTGCAGATAGAAGGGTTTTTATGGCCACTTGCTTGAAGTAGGTTGTCAAATGAATTTGCTTTTCGGGCGTGAGGTAAGGCATCTGGGAAGTTGTATTCAAGCTTGCTCCCAGGAATGTAATTTGTTGACAGGGTACCAGTTGTGATTTCTTTTCATTTATGGTGTACCCCAGACAAGTCAGAACCCTTTTTACAAATGCCAGATGATTCAAAAGTATGTCCTGGCTTTCTTTCTGCCTAAATTAGACAATCATCCAGGTATGGGTATATCTGAATACTTCTTTGCCTGCAAAATGCAATAACTGGAGCTAGGCACTTTGTGAATACCCTGGGTGCAGTAGATAAGCCAAAGGGCAGTGCAGAGAACTGATAGTGCGCGTAGCCTGCTTTGAAGTGTAGGTATCTTTTGCAAGATTCCCTGATTGGGATGTGCACGTATGCTTCTTTTAAGTCTAGTGTTGCCAACCAGGCATCTTTGCCTAGCATAGGAAGTAATTGGTGAAGAGTCAGCATCTTGAATTTTGGAATCTCCAGAAAGGTGTTTCGAGTAGACACATCCAGGATTCGACGCCATGATTTGTCTTTTCTGGTTACCAGGAAAAGTCTGGAGTAGAAACCTTGTCCCTTTTCCTCTTCTGGTACCAGTTGAATAGCCCCCATGCTTAAGAGAGAAAGTACTTGTTTTTGAGCCTCTGCCCACTGATTTGGGGGTAGGTCCAGCCACTCATTTGGCGTTGGCAACGTTTGGAACTGAAATCTGTATAACTGGGACACTATATTTAAAACCCATTTGTCCTGGGTAATGAGTTCCCAGTTCTTTGCATGAAGAGCAATCTTTCCCCCCAAAGGGGCAGTCAGAAAGTAAGTGTTTGGAAATTTTAAAAGGAAGTCATTGAGACAGTTTACCATGGGGGGGGGGTGTCTTGCTATTCCCAGACTTGGAAGTTGAGGCCCCCAACTGCTTAGTTCTGCGAGTCCCCTGGACTGAATCCTGGGGTTTTTGCTGCGTCTGGGTTTGGCTTGAGAAGACCTGGAAGGGGCTGGAAAGGACCAATTCTTAGAAGGCCAATGCCTACTAAATCTAGGAGGCTGAACTTGTAAAAAATCTTTAACAGTTTGCTCAGATTTAGCTTTATCTTCCATCTTTTTAAGAAATTCTTCAGCCTTGTTGCCAAACAGGCAGTCCTGATTTAAAGGAGCATCCATAAATTTAGCTTTAACATGATCAGGCAAAGATTGCTCCTTAAGCCAAGCATGCCTTCTAAGCACAGACCCAGTAACAGCAGCCCTGCAAGAGGCCTCCAAAGAATCAAAACCAAATTGCAAAGTACGTTTTCCAACTTGTTCAGCAGAATGCATTAAATCCTGTAAGTCTTTATTTTCCACACAGTCAGGAATCAACATAATTTTCTTTTTAAGCAGTCCAATAACATGTTGCTGATATTTTAACATATGAAACTGGCAGTTTAAAGTTCTAATTGCCAAGGTTGCTGAAGTATAAATCTTTTTACCCCATCTATCCAGCGCCCTGGACTTTCTATCAGAAGGGGTAGGATTTTTAGCAGTACAAGCCTTAATGCCCTTGAGCCCCTGTGAAATAGTCTCTGGATCTGCAATAGGATTTTTGAAAAGGAATGTTCAGAATCTCGAGAGTGTAAACGGAAATCTCCGTAATGGCAGATTTTCATTTACTGCAATGTAGTGCGGTCTCGGAGATGTAGCAGGGGGTGTGGAGGGTGCAAGGGGGCTTGACCCGCTGCTTAAACCAGTTAGGGTAAAAATTTAAAGTTTTAATTTTTTTTTCATTTTCGAAATTATGGAACTTCGACAATATGGTCGACCATACTGTAAAGTACAGTTGTGTACCTACCATAAATGTAGATGTTAGAGTGTTATTCACTGTTGCAGTCATTACAATTGGGTTATCCTGCTGGAAGGCTACCCACAGTCAGCCCGAGTTCCAAAGTCTAGGCCCGGCGTCGGTTGCTGTCGCCTCCTCCCTGACATCAGTGCGCCAGGGGTATAAAAGATGCAGCCGACGCCATTTTCTTCAGTTTTTTCTTGCCCCAGATGTCAGGTGCCCCTAAAATGGTAGGCTAAATTAAGCCAATAAGCATGCATACACAAAAAACGTTTCCTTCATCTACAAGCAAATACACCACATAGGTTGTATAGAATAGAGAAGTACAGATAAGTCCCAACAAGGAAAAGGGGGATGGTGGGAGGGTAACCTGGACTGCAACAGTGAATACACTCGAACATCTACATTTATGGTAGGTACACAACTGTACTATGTTCATCCTGTTTCACTGTTGCAGTCATTACAATTGGGTTGAATCCCAATGCTAAGGTTGGGAGGCTGGAGCTAAATAGGATTAGGAGAGGCTATCAGTCCCTGCAGAACTGCAGTGGCAAAGCCTGCCCTGGATTTAGAGTAGAGAGGTAATTGATAGTGCTTTGTAAAAGTATGCACTGAACTCCAAGTTGCAGCCTCTAAGATGTCTTTGGTTGGTACTCCTCGGAGGAAGGCTGCTGCTCTAGTTGAATGTGGTCTAATGCCCTTAGGCACTGATTTGCCATGCTATGAATAGCAGAAATGAATGCATTGGTCTATCCACTTTGAAATAGTCTGTTTGGAGATGGGCTTTCCTTGTGATCCTGCAGCATATGCTACTAGAAGTTGTTCAGTCTTTCTGAAAGCTTTGGTTTTGTCCAAGTAGAAGCGTAGCTGCCTGTGAATGTCCAAAGAATGCAGAAGTCTCTCACCCCTATTCTGTGGGTTTGGGTAAAAGGTAGGCAAATGAATTGTTTGGTTAAGGGCCACACTGGACACTACCTTAGGCATAAATGTAGGGTTTGTCCTTAGAGAAACCCTGTCAGGATTGAAGATGATAAAAGGTTCCACAGCCATGAGTGCCTGTAGCTCTGAGACTCGTCTAGCGGAGGTTATTGCTAGGAGCAGAGCTGTTTTCCAGGATAAGAATTTTATATCAGCTGCAGAGGCTGGCTCAAACGGAGGCAGTGTGAGTTTTTCCAAGACACAGTTGAGGTCCCATGCAGGTATTGGTGCTCTCAGTGGAGGTCTTATGTTTTTGGCCCCTATGAGGTACTGCCTTAGTAATGGATGAGAAAAAATAGGTGGTTCTGTATTGTAATGAGCTGAAATGGCAAAGGCATGAATTTTAATTGATGAAAAGGAAAGGCCTTTATCCAGCATCTCAGTTAAGAATTGCAAAATCTGAGGAATAATTGGAAAGTACAGTTTTGTACCTACCATAAATGTAGATGTCCGAACTGGATAGCATCTGCAGTCATAACAACTGGGTTGTCCTGTCGTCAGGCAGCCCTTCAGTCGGCCGGATTCCAAAGTCCGGGTCCGGCTTCGGCTGATGTCGCACTCCACCCGACGTCATCTCTGTTGGTCTTCGGGTATAAAAGCATCAGCCGACGCCATTTTCCTCAGTGTTTCTTGCCCCAGATGCCAGAAGCCCTCTTGCAGGCTAAAAATTGGATAGATGCCAATGTTTCCAAATAGATAGAGGTAAACACAACAATAAGCATGTATGTACATATATACAAACAAATACACCATAAAAGACTCCCCAACAGCTAGCTATTAGGAGGGTAACCCGCCTAGGAGTATTACAGAGAGGAAGGATTTAGGGTAATCCTGACTGCAGATGCTATCCAGTTCGGACATCTACATTTATGGTAGGTACAAAACTGTACTATGTCCTTCATGGATGCATCTGCAGTCATAACAACTGGGTAGAATACCATAGCCAACTAGGGAGGAGGATAAAAGTAGATTATGGTGTGTTTAGGATCCCTTGCAGTACAGCAGTGGCAAACCCTGCTCGGGATCTGGAATATAGAGGCAAATTATAATGCTTGGCAAATGTATGCACGGAGGTCCAAGTAGCCGCCTCAATAATGTCTTTGGTTGCCACCCTCGTAAGAAGGCTGTGGTAGTGGCTGTTGCCCTTGTAGAATGAGGTCTTATGTTCTGTGGAATTGGTTTTCCATGGAAGGAGTAACAGAATCGTATGCAATTTCCTATCCATTTGGAGATTGTCTGTTTGGAAATAGCTTTTCCTTCCCTTCCTGTTGCATAGGCTACAAAAAGTTGGTCAGTCTTTCTGCTATTTTTGTTCTGTCCAAGTAGTAGCGTAGCTGTCTATGTACATCCAAGGTATGCAGTATTCTTTCCCCTCTATTTTGTGGGTTGGGAAAGAAGGTAGGTAGGTGGATTGCCTGGTTTAAAGACACTCTGGATACCACCTTGGGCATAAATGTAGGATTAGTCCTCATGGACACTCTATCTTGGTGGAAGATTAGGAAGGGTTGCACTGCCATTAAGGCCTGTAGTTCTGAAACCCTCCTTGCTGAAGTAATTGCCAGTAGGAAAGCAGTTTTCCATGACAGGTGTTGTAGGTCTGCTGTTGCTGCTGGTTCAAAGGGTGATAGTGTCAACTTTTCTAGCACAAAGTTCAAATCCCAAGCTGGTAATGGTGGTTTCCTTGGAGGTTTTACATTCTTGATTCCTCTGAGAAACTGCCTGAGTAAAGGGTGAAAAACAGGTGGATCAAAGCTGTATTCTGCTGAAATAGCTGATGCATGTATCTTGATGGAGGAGTAGGACAGGCCTGAATGAAGAAGTTCGCCAGATACTCCAGGATGTTAGGCATATCTATGTTTGACACATCTTTTCCTCTTTCTGAACTCCGAATGCCAAACCTTTTCCATTTTCCAGCTTAGTTCCTTATTGTTGAAGGTCTGCGTGCTTCAAGAATAATGTCTTTGACTCTTTGGGAAAGTTCTGGATTAGCAGCTGCTAAGAGATGTTCCAAGCAGTCAGTTGCAACGGTTTTAGGTTTGGATGTATGATGCTGTAGTTGTTCTGAGTTAACATCAAAGGCATCAGGGTATTGGCCACATGTTGTTCTGAGACATGCTCCTCAGTAGTGGGTACCAGTGATGTCTTGGCCAGTTTGGAGCTATCAGTATTATCATCGGATGTTCTTACTTGATGTTTAGTAGTACCTTGTGTATCAAAGGAAGAGGTGGGAATGCATATGCTCTCAGGACATACCAGTTGATGGAGAGCGAATCCACTTTACATGCTAGTGGGTGGAATGTCCTTGTGCAGAATTTTTTGAGTTGGTGATTGAGAGGTGATGCGAATAGGTCTATATGTGGCATTCCCCATTTCTTTGAGATGGTCTTGAAGATGTCCGGTGCAGGTGCCATTCGTGAGCATCTGATGTGGTTCTGCTTAATATGTCTGCTAGAGTATTGTCTTTCCTGGTACAAATATTGCTTGTAACTGGATGTTGTAGCTGAGTGCCAGGGTCCACAGCTCCAAAGTCATTCTGCATAGGGGGTATGAATGAGTGCCTCCCTGTTTGTTGATGTACCACATGACTGTGGTGTTGTCTGTCCTTATCATCAACTGGCCCTCTTTGAGAAATGGTTTGAACTTTTGGATTGCCAGTTTTACTGCCAGCATTTCTTTTAGGTTGATGTGCAGGTGAAGTTGATCCTGTGCCCACAATCCTTGCACGCATTTGTCCAGCATGTGGGCCCCCCATCCTAGGTCTGAAGCTTCTGTTGTAATGGTCTGGCTTGCTTGACATCTGAAAGGGTAGGCCTGGGTTTGACTGGCATGCCTGAGCCCACCATAGGAACTCCTGTTTTAAGCATGGAATTAGTGGGATTTCTGTTTCTAGACTGTGTCTGTGTTGGGACCATAAATTCTTTAGGTACCACTGTAGTTTTCTCATATGTAGTCTGGCAAATGGAACCAAGATTATGCATGATGCCATGAAGCCCAAGGCCTGCAGTACTTTTCTTGCTGTTAACTTGTTCAGCTTTGTTAGTGCCAAGAAGTAAAGAGGAGTTCTTTTGTTTTTCTGTAGTCAGGAATGCCATTTGTTTTACTGTGTCCAATTCCGCGCCCAAGAATGTCCTTGTTTGGGATGGTATCAGTCTTGACTTTTGTAAATTGACTGTGTATCCCAGTGCTTGTAGCAAGTAAATGACCCTTTGTAAATCTGTTGTCAACTTGCTTTTGTTGTCCCCTTGTAGCAGGCAGTCGTCCAGGTATGGGTAAATTTGAATTCCCTGTAGTCTGCAGTATGCGATTACTGATGCCAGGCATTTTGTGAATACTCTGGGCGCAGTAGATAAGCCAAAGGGCAATGCTGAGAATTGATAGTGCTCTGATCCTGCAAGAAATCTGAGGTATCTTCTGCAGATTGGTCGAATAGGGACGTGCAGGTATGCCTCCTTGAGATCTAGAGTTACCAGCCAAGACTCCTTGCCCAGCATGGGAAGAAGCTGCTGTAGGGTCAGCATTTTGAATTTTGGGACAATGATGTATGTATTTAAGGTGGACAGGTCGAGAATTGGTCTCCAACTTTTTCCTTTCTTGGAACTAGGAATAGTCTGGAATAGAACCCCTTTCCTTGCTCTGCTGTTGGCACTCTTTCCACAGCTCTCATGTTTGCTAACTCCATTATCTGTTGTAAAGCTTCTGTTTTTGATTTGGAGGTAGATTTGGCATTCCTCTTTTGACTGGTATAGTGTGGAAGTGAAACCGTAACCTTGATCTATGGTTTGTAAAATCCACTTGTCTTTTGTTATGCAGTGCCAGTTCTTTGAAAATAAAGTTAACTTTCCGCCTAGAGGAGCTGCTATTTGTTCCCTCGCAGGTGAATTTAGGGTTAAGTGACTGTGGCTGTGCTGATGTAGTGGCAGTGACGGTGTCGGTGGCTCTGTTGGTGCCGTGCCGGTGTGGCCCTCTGTAGGCACCTCCTCTGGATTGGTTTCTGCCTCTGGAACGCCTATTCCTGCCCCTTTGAAATTTTGTGGAGTCAGGAAAGGACCAATTTTGGCAGGCCAGTTCCTGCTAAACCTTGGGGTTGAACCTGCAAGAAATCTTTAACAGTTTGAACAGATTTTGCCTTTTCTTCCATTTTCTTCATAACCTGCTGGGCAGGTGTACCAAACAAACTTGTCTTGTCCATAGGAGCATCTAGCAGCTTAGCTTTAACATGATCTGGTAGAGCTTGTTCCTTTAGCCATGCATGCCTTCTTATCACTGTGCCAGTCATGGCTGATCTAAATGAAGCCTCCAGTGCATCATAGCCACATTTTAAGGAATGGTTGCTAACCTGTTGTATGTTATTTACCATTTCTAATACATATTTCTTATCAAGAGCTTCATCAGTGGTTAGTTTTTAGTGAACTGATCAAGCATAAACTCAAGGTATTGTGACGTGTGAAACAGACAGTTAAAAGCTCTAGCTGAGAGAGGAGCTGAAGTGTAGACCTTTTACCCCATCTGTCTAATGACCTTGCTTCCCTTTCAGAAGGAATAGGGTTTTAGCTATGGTCGCGCTACTGCCTTGGGACCCTGGGATATAGTTTCTGGGTCTGCAAGTGGGGCCTTGTAAAGGTGGTGATGAGTATCTGGCACCCTGTAAAATCTGTCTGGTTTGGCAGGGGCTGGGGTAAAGAATCTGGAGCAGAGCAAACATCATTGAAAGCATCATCCACCACAGAGAGAACAGGAGGTATAGCTAAGGGCCTGTGCTGTGGAGGTGCAGAAAGGTCCTAAGTCTTTTCTGGAGTCTGAAAATCCTGTTGCTACCATTGAACTGTTCTCGCATGGCATGCAAGGTTTCCCAAAGGAGAATTCTTCTGGTGGGGAAGCAGCTGGAATGGATTCTTCAGCATCAGAATCTTCAAAATTGGAGAAAGGAGCCTCTGGCTGGTCAGTTATGTCTGATTCATCAGCAGATTCATCAGAGGACACTGGCTCTGGGGGCTCTGCCCTAGGTCTCTTCTCTGGGGGCTGAGGGGCCCTGTCTGGGTGAGATTGAGATCCTCTAATTAAAGAAATTAATTCTTCTGCCAAAGTATGCATTTGGGAACTAGAAGTGGGCCTGGATGTGGGGGTTTAACAGGCACTGTTTTAGTAGTCTTGGCTGCTTTAGCCCTGGCGAAGGCCTTAATGGACATGGCTGCTGGAGGCCTAGCAGCACCACGTGCTGGGGTAGAGACATCCAAGGGGAAGGTGTCTGATAAGTCAACCACCGTAGTGGGTAAAATTTCTGAGGTCGATTCAAGAGTTGTAGCAGGGGCCTCAGTTGTAGGAATAGGTTCAGCTGTACTTAGATCAGTTTTCTCGGTTTCGCCGAAACCGAGACACTCGCGGTTTGCTTAACCATGGTTTGGGCCGAAACCGCGGACCGCGAGTGTTGGTCTTTATCTTTGCGTTTTATGGTAGATTGGGTAGTCGGAGGATCCGACGGCATAATGTACGCAAAATCAGAACCGAAAAACTGTTCTGCAAACTCCGACCGCCTAAGCGTTCGGTTGAAGGAAGCACAGGCCGAACAGGCTGCTACGTCGTGGGCTGGGCCTAAACAAGGCAGACAGTAAGAGTGGAAATCTTTATGAGGTATTTGTTTCCCACAGGTTAAACAATTGTTAACTTTTTCTGACATCGGCTGAGGCAAGAAAGAGTCCCCAATGGGGTACTTAGCTTTAGAAGTCTTCAAGTAGTATTCGTAGAAGTAATCTCTGGATCCGACCGACCGCACTTGCGAACAGCTTCTGCTTCGCGCCACGGCAAGAAAGACTGAGGAAAATGGCCGGCTGATGCTTTATACCAAGACCAACAGAGATGACGTCGGGTGGAGTGCGACATCAGCCGAAGCCGGACCCGGACTTTGGAATCCGGCCGACTGAAGGGCTGCCTGATGACAGGACAACCCAGTTGTTATGACTGCAGATGCATCCATGAAGGACATCAGTCGTGTCAATACCTTGTGCCTGGTTCCAAGCACAGAATCTCTTCCATTTTTCTGCATAAGATTTTCTGGTGCTAGGCTTCCTGGCCTCCAAAATAACATCCATCACTGCTTCAGAGACAGGTGTGTGTCTTGAATGGCCACATTATCCGCCATGCTGCCAGGTTTAAGGTCCTGAGTTGGCTGTGCAGTATCTGACTGTCTTGTTGGGTCAGTAAGTGAGAAATTTGAGGTAATGTCCAAGCTGGACATTGAGACAAGCTCTTTAGGCTTGGATACCAGTGATGGCAGGGCCAGTCTCGGGCAATCAGTATCATTTTTGGCTTCTCTTGTCTGACCTTGAGGAGTACCTTGGGGAGGAGAGGCAGAAAGGCATACACTGTTAGGTTTTTCCAGCTGAAAGATAGAGCATCCACTTTCCATGCTTGCTTGTGACAAGTCCTTGTGCAGAATCGCTGTAGTTGGCAGTTGTGAGGAGAGGCAAATAGGTCTAGGCCCAGGCATTCTCAGTTCTTTGTTATCATGCTGAAGACTTGTGGATCCAAATTCCACTCGTGGGGATCCATTAGGTTTCTGCTTAGTTCGTCTGCCAGAGTATTTATCCCTCCTGGCAGGAATTGTGCTTGCAGATGTATTTGGTAAGTTAGTGCTGTGTCCCACAAGTTCATGGCTAGTCTGCAGAGTGGGTAGGAATGTGTGCCCCCCCGCTTGTTTATGTACCACATGACTGTAGTATTGTCTGTCTTTATCAGTAGTTGTCCTGGATGAAGTAGATCCTTGAAGGCTGTCAGGGCATTCTGAACAGCTAGCATCTCTTTTTGATTGATATGTAGATGTATTTGACTTGCGGACCATGTGCCCTGAATACATCTTCCTGCTATATGGGCCCCCCAGACATAATCTGATGCATCTGTTGTCAATATCTGCCTGGCTGTGGGTAAGGTGAATGGCTGTCCCCTGTTCAGCTTTTGCCCACCATCGAAACTCCTGTTGCAGGCTGGAAATGAGGGTAATTATTGTTTCCAGGCTGTGGCAATGTTGAGTCCAAACACTTTTTAGATACCACTGAAGTTTCCTCATATGCAGTATTGCATATGGAATTAGCAGTATGCAGGATGCCATGAATCCCAGGGCCTGCAGAATCTTTCTTGCAGATAACTGGGGGTCTTTGTTGCCAACATTCTGAAATAAGTAGTTAGTTGTCTGTTTGTCTGGCATGAGATAAGCCATCTGGGCAGTTGTATTTAAGCTTGTACCCAGGAATATTATCTCTTGAGAGGGTACGAGTTTTGATTTATTTTCGTTCACTGTGTACCCTACACCTGTTAGTAATCTTTTTACAAACGCCAGATGTTGTAGTAGAATGTCCTTGTTCTCTGCTTGAATAAGGCAGTCATCCAAGTAAGGATATATTTGTATTCCTCTGTCTGCAAAATGCAATTACTGGTGCCAGGCATTTTGTGAAGACCCTGGGCACAGTAGATAAGCCAAAGGGCAGTGCAGAGAATTGGCAGTGTATTGAGCCAGCTATAAATCTGAGGTATTTATTTATTTATATTTGTTGACCGGGAGTGTCCGACTGGACATAGGTCCATTTTCAGCGGAGGCTCGGGGAGAAAAGCTCCACAGTTAAAATAAACAGACAGTAGTTACATTGGATTACATAGCGATTAACAATTTACATAGCAATTACTTACAACATATTTACAGATGAAGAACATAGTACATCAGTAGACAACTAGAATCTTTATCTGTGAAGTACATAACAGACATTAACAAATGTTAAAATAAGAAATTATTGCTGTATAATAAGTACTAGACTTATGAGCATCTGAGATTGCTATAATCAAGGTAGCTAGTGGAGTGGAAAGAAAGGTAGTGGTTGGATGGGGAGGGTGATATTAGAGTGGGAGTTGCAAGGGCATAGACAGCATGTTTTTTGGTGCGCTTTTAGTAAAGTTTTGAAGTGGGTGCATGATAGTACAGAGGTAATTGTGGGTGGGAGGGAGTTCCATAATTTGGCTATGGTGCAAGAGAATAGTGCTTCATCAGCAGAGTTATTGGCTTTAGTGATCTGCAAGTGATTTTTGTTGCTGGATCTTAGTGGTCTGGTGGTGTGACAGGGTTGGAGTAGATTCTGGAGGGATGGGACATTTAGTGGATGGTTTACTAGTTTGTGGGCGAGTGAGAGTTGATACCATTGAAGGAGGTGAGGGAGTTCAAGCCAGTCCAGTTCAGCAAGTGAGAGACAGTTGTGACTACGGTAGGATGCCCCTGTGGCGAATTTAGCGATTTTGTTGTAGCAGGTCTCTAAGCTTGTTTAGATCGCATTGCCTTAGGTTGGTATATATTGGAGAGGCATAAAGTAGGGTGGAGATAAGGTGGGAATTTGGTATTGAAATCTTTGCTGCTTTGGTGAGAAGATGCTTATTTCTGTATAACGCTCCTAGTTTTTTTGTGGACTTTTTTTATGGTCGTGGATATGTGAATGTCAAATTTTAGTTTATTGTCTATTTCCACTCCTAGCAATTTGGTGTGTTCAGTTGGGTATATAGTGGTGTTGTCTTTTGCTGTGATGTTAACGTGAGAGTTGTTTTGAGTATGATTGGTGGGTTGGAAGATGAGTAGTTTAGTTTTGTTTGGGTTGAGTATTAATTAGGCATTGGATAAAGTACAGTTTTGTACCTACCATAAATGTAGATGTTAGAGTGTATATACTGCTGCAGTCATCACACTTGGGGTTATCCTGCCGTCAGGCGGTCCCGCAGTCTGTCGAATCCCAAAGTCTTGGTCCGGCGTCGGTTGTCGTCACTTCTTCCCTGAAGAGGCAGCTGACGCCATTTTCTTCAGTTTTTCTTGCCCCAGATGTCAGGTGCCCCAACTAGGAAGGCAATACAAATAACTATGCAAAAATACCTTAGTAGATAAACAATAGTACTAGCTGTTAGCAAATACACCATATAGACATGCATCCAATAGATTGATGTACATGGAGTTATAACTAACACCCTGGTATGTAGAGGGATGGTGGAGGTAACCTGGACTGCAGCAGTATATACACTCGAACATCTACATTTATGATAGGTACAAAACTGTACTATGTTCATCGTGTTATACTGCTGCAGTCATCACACTTGGGTTGAATCCCAAAGCTATGGATGGGTGGCTGGTACTAAACTGGGTTAGGTGAAGCTAGGATGCCCTGCAGAACTGCAGTGGCAAAACCAGCTCTGGTTTTTGAGTATAATGGAAGGTGGTAGTGCTTGGTAAGGTGTGCACTGAACTCCAAGTAGCTGCCTCCAGAATGTCCTTGGTTGGAACCCCCCTGAGAAAGGCTGCTGAGGTTGCTGTAGCCCTGGTAGAATGGGACCTAATATTAACAGGCACTGCTTTCCCATGGTGCGAGTAGCAAAAGCGGATACAATGTGCTATCCATTTGGAGATGGTCTGTTTTGAAATAGCCTTTCCTTGTGAACCTGCAGCATAGGATACAAAGAGTTGGTCAGTTTTTCTGAAGGTCTTTGTCTTATCCAAATAGTAACGTAGCTGTCTGCGAATGCCCAAAGAGTGAAGGAGTCTTTCTCCTTTATTCTGGGGGTTTGGATAAAAGGTGGGTAAAATGAATGGTCTGATTCAAAGCCACACTGAATACTACCTTTGGCATAAAGGTAGGGTTAGTTCATAGGTTCATAGGTTAGTACTAGGCTAATTGCCCCTTGTGGGCCATTTTAAGCCTAGCCAATTACCCCATGCGAGAATCGAACCCTGCACATTGTGTTTGCCAGGTAAACACCTTAACCATTATGCCATCCTCCCACCCTCCCTCTCTGTCCTGATGGAAAATGATGAAAGGTTCCACTGCCATAAGTGTCTGTAGTTCTGAGACCCTACGTGCTGAGGTGATAGCCAGCAACAGAGCAGTTTTCCATGACAAGTATTGTAGTTCTGCTGAGAAGGCTGGTTCAAAAGGAGGCAGTGTTAATTTTTCTAAAACGAAGTTGAGGTCCCAAGCTGGCGTTGGGGGTTTTCTGGGGGGGTCTTATATTCTTAGCCCCTCTGAGAAACTGCCTTAGTAAAGGGTGTGAGAATATGGAGGATCCATATTAAATTGAGCTGAAATGGCTGAAGCATGGATCTTAATGGATGAGAAAGAAAGGCCTTTGTGTAGCATCTCAGTTAAGCATTGCAGTATTTGAGGAATGTTTGGTATCCAAGGATTTTGGCCTTTAGCCTGGTTCCACGCACAAAATCTTTTCCATTTGTCTGAGTAAGTATTTCTGGTGCTGGGCCTCCTGGCCTCCAAAATGACATTCAGGACATCCTTTGAGAGAAGTGTTGATTGATAATTCAAGGTATTCTCCAAGGTATTCCCCACACAGCTAAATTTAAAGTCCTGAGCTGACTGTGAAGGATCTGAAAGTTTTGCTGAGTCAACAGAAGTGGGAATTGAGGTAAGATCCATGGAGGGCTGTGAGTCAAGGTCCTTAGTAATGGGTACCAGTGCTGACGTGGCCAGTCCGGAGCAATGAGGATCATTTGTGGTCTCTCTGATCTGACTTTCAGTAATACCTTGGTCAAGAGAGGTAGTGGTGGGAAGGCATAGACTGTCAATGCTGTCCATCTGAATGATAGGGCGTCCACTTTCCAGGCTAGGGAATGATAAGTCCTTGTGCAAAATTTCTGTAGTTGGCAATTGTTGGGGGAGGCAAATAGATCTATGTCTGGGCGCCCCCACCTTTGAGTTATCATTGAAAATACTTGTGGGTGTAGTCTCCACTCTTGAGGATCTGCCAAATTTCTGCTCAATTCGTCTGCCAATAAGTTTTCCTTTCCTGGCAGGAATTGTGCTTGCAATTGTACTTGGTAAGTCAATGCTGTGTTCCACAAGGTCATTGCCTGTCTGCATAAAGGGTAGGAGTGTGTTCCTCCCTGTTTGTTTATGTACCACATAACTGTGGTGTTGTCTGTCCTTATTAGTAGTTGTCCAGGATGCAAGAGGTCCTTGAAGGCTGTCAGTGCATTTTGCACAGCTAGCATCTCCTTTTGGTTGATGTGTAGATGCATTTGTTTTGCAGACCATTTGCCCTGTATGCACTGCCCTGCTATGTGTGCTCCCCCAGGCGTAGTCTGAAGAATCTGTTGTCAGTTTGGTTTGCTGGAGATAAGGCAAAAGGAAGACCCTTGTTTATTTGACATGCTTGAGCCCACCATAGGAACTCTTTTTGAAGGCAGAGAATGAGAGGTATACTTGTTTCGAGGCTGTGCCTGTGTTGAGTCCATACGCTTTTCAGGTACCATTGTAATTTCCTCATATGCAGCTTTGCATGTGGAATTAGTTGAATGCAGGATGCCATGAACCCCAATGCCTGCAGGATTTTCCTTGCAGTGAGCTGGGTAAAAGTTGCCATCTTTTTGAAGTATTGAGTCAGTTGTTTTTGTTTGTCTGGCGTGAGATAAGCCATCTGGGCCGTTGTATTTAAGCTGGCACCCAGGAATATTATGTCTTGTGAGGGTATTAGCTTTAACTTCTTTTTGTTTACTGTGTACCCTAGGCAACTTAGCAGCTTTGTTACAAATGCCAGATGCTGTAATAGAATGGCCTTTCTGTCCGCTTGGATCAGGCAGTCGTCCAGATATGGATAAATTTATATTCCTCGTTGTTTGCAGTATGCAATTACTGATGCCAGGCATTTCGTAAATACTCTGGGTGCAGTAGATAAGCCAAAGGGCAATGCAGAGAATTGATAATGCGTTGTACCTGCCAAAAATCTGAGGTATCTTCTGCAATCTTGTCTGATAGGGACATGCAGGTATGCCTCTTTGAGGTCCAGTGTTACCAGCCAAGACTCCTTGCCCAGCATGGGAAGAAGCTGCTGTAGTGTGAGCATTCTGAATTTGGGTACCCTCCAGGTATGTGTTTAGAATTGAGAGGTCTAAAATGGGTCTCCAGGCTTTGTCCTTTCTTGGTACTAGAAATAGTCTTGAGTAAAAACCTTGACCTTGCTCCTTTGTAGGTACCTTTTGAATTGCTTTCATATCCATGAGAGCTGAAATTTGCGTTTGTGCCTCTGCCCATTGGTTTGGAGGCAGATTTGGCATGCCTCTCATCCGTGGTAATGTGTGAAAATGAAATCTGTAGCCTCGGGTAATAATATCCAGAACCCATTTGTCCTTTGTTATGATGCACCAATTTTGTGGAAATAGAGACAGTTTTCCTCCCAAAGGTGCTGCCAGGGCAATTTTGCTTGGCAGGCGAAGAGGGAAGTCATTGTGTTTGTTTCCTGAAGGGTTGAGATCTTTCGTCTCCACCTCTCTGAGTTGTTGTATGCCATTGTCTAGGCCTGAAAGAACCTTGTGGCTGGCCTCTGCCCCTTGGGCATCTGTACCTACCCCTTTGGGGTCTGTCTGATGCAGGAAAGGACCAGTTTTTTGATGGCCAGTTTCCGCTGAAACGAGGAGGTTGTACCTGTAAAAAATCTAACTGTCTGCATAGATTTTGCCTTTTCTTCCATTTTTTTTTTAAATTTCCTCTGCTTTGACACCAAATAACACATCTTTCTGCAATGGAGCATCCAATAACTTTGCTTTGGCATGTTCTGGTAAGGCTTGCTCTTTTAGCCAAGCATGTCTACGTATTACAGATCCTGTGACAGCTACTCTACATGAGGCTTCCAATGAATCAAAACCACACTGTAAGGTATGCTTTCCCACCTGTTCTGCTGCATGCAGCAAATCCTGCATCTCTTTGAAATCAGGTTGATCTGTCTGAGGGATCATTTTCTGCTTTAACTGTGTAATCAAGTACTGCTGGTATTTTAGCATGTGGAATTGGCAGTTTAAGGCCCTCATGGCCAAAGTGGCAGACGTATACACTTTCTTCCCCCATCTTTCTAATGCTCTGGAATCTGTTTCAGAAGGTAGTGGATTCTTAGCAGTAGAGGCCTTAACCCCTTTGGGACCCTGGGAAATGGTTTTGGGGTCTGCAACAGGGCTTTTATATAGAAACATATGAGAATCAGGAACTCGGTAGTATCTGTCTGGTTTAGCTGGTGCAGGAGGTAGGGAATCTGTGTTTAGACTAGATTCTGTGTAAACATCATCCAAAATGTCTAAAACTGGAGGAATTGCAAGGGGTCTTTGCTGTGTAAAAAGAAGAAACTCACAGAGTCTTTTCTTAGAGTCAGAGTAATCTTGGTCTTCCCAGTGGAAGTGTTCCCTCATGGTGTGTAAAGTTTCCCCAAAACAGTAGTCTTCGGGGGGGAGACAGAGGGAATGGACTCTTCAGCATTTGAGTCTTCATAAGGAGGGAAGGAATAATCTTGGTCCTCAGAGTTAGCTGAGGAAATGGATGCGTGCTTGGTCAGAGGAAGGATAATCTTCCTCCAGTTTAGACCTTTTGTCAGGAGGGGGGTGTGAACCCCCGATAAGGGTAATTAAATCCTCAGTCATCTTAAGCATCTGTTTTTTAGGCATAGGGGCCTGTGGGGGGTCTGTGGACCCGGTTTCCTAACTTTTAAGGGGGCTTTAAGTTTAGCATAAGACTTAATAGAGATAGTTGTCGGTTTGAAGACACTTTCAGAAACCGAAGGCCTGTCCAAAATCTCCGGATCACCGTCAAGGTTGGCGTCCGAGGGGTGAGATGGAACCGGCTCCTGAGGCCCAGCTGATTCGGTCTGGGAGCCAGTCAGAATTTCTAAATCAGCGGTAGTCAGGGGCTGCGTAGGCGCCTCGCTGAAAAACGGAGAACCGGCGGCAGGCCTTGCTGAGGCCTCGGTATCTGGTCTTCGCCTTGGTTGCCTGTCCTTATCCTTGCGTTTTTTAATCATTGCTGATGTCGGTTGCTCCGACGATATGCTATAGTTAAATTTTCTGCCAAAATAATGTCGGGCGAAATCTGCCCGACGCTTGATTGTACGTTTGTTGAATCTAGCACAAAACCGACAACCAGAGACGTCATGGTCTGGGCCTAGGCAAGGAATACAGTAAGAATGAAAATCCTTATGAGGTATTTGCTTCCCACAAGAAATGCAATTATTAACTTTGTCTGACATCGGTCTGAGGCAAGAAAAATTTCCCCAATGGGGTACTTAGCTTTAGAGAAGACTTCGGGCTGAAATTCGATTCGAAAATCTCAGGAGCTAGCCGACCGGCACTTGCGAACTGCTTCTGCTTCGGGCACCGCGCGGCAAGAAAGACCGGAGAAAATGGCGTCTGCTGCCTCTTTTATCCCCCTGTCGCACTGACGTCAGGGAAGAAGCGACAACAACAGACGCCGGACAAAGACTTTCAGATTCGGCCGACTGCGGGACCGCCTGACGGCAGGATAACCCCAAGTGTGATGACTGCAGCAGTATAACACGATGAACATCCAAGTTTCAACAGAGGAAAAGGCTTCGTGTGTGACCTTTTGCAGTTTGGGTAGGGACTGGGCTGAGCAGATGATGGTCGAGTCATCTGCGTATTGTATGAGTGTGCCATGTGTGGTGGCAGAGGCTAGATTATTGGTGAAAAAAGAGAAGAGTAGGGGTCCAAGGATGGATCCTTGGGGAACCCCTATGGAGACAGGTAGTTGGGGAGATATGTCATTCTGCCATACAACAGATTGTTGGCGGTCAGACAGGTAACTCTGAAACCAGTTGGTGACTGATTGTGAGAAGGATAGATTATTGAGGACAGAGATAAGTTGTTTGTGTGGGACCATGTCAAATGCTTTAGATAGGTCTAGGAAAGTAGCAGAGGAGAGAGAGCCATTGTTTTTATGCTGAAGGATAGTGTTAGTAAAGGAGAGTAAGGCAGTGGTGGTGCTATGGTTTGGTCGGAAACCATGCTGAGTATTGGAAAGGAGGTTGTTAGTAAGGAGGTAATCTGAGACCTGAGTGTATGCATCTCTCTAGTATTTTGGAGAGTGGAGAGAGAATAGCTATGGGGCGGTAATTGGTTAGTTCTGTGGAGGGTCCGCCTTTGTGGAGGGGAATTATATGTGATACTTCCCACAGTGTGGGAACGTAACTTTCTGACAGAGATTGGTTAATCAAGATGGATACTGGGTAGGCCAGAGCATCAGCTGCGATTTGCAGGTATTCACTTGGGAGGTTGCCTGCTGTTAATTTGGTGGGTTTAAGTTTAGTTAAGAGTTTTTTTATGTTGGAGGTAGGTACAGGAGAAAAAGAGAAGGCTGTGGGCAGATTGCTAGTTGAAGGTGTAGGTTGGAGGGGAGGGGGGGTGTTGTTTAGCTAGTGATAGTATGGTTTGTGTGAAGTGTGTTTTGAATGAGGTAGCAATATTTTCTGAGGAGTGAGGGATGTTAGGAGGAGGGGTACTGACTTTACCTGGGTGGAGAATGGAGTTTATGGAGGACCAGAATTGTTTGGGGCTGTGTGGTGAGGAGTCTAGGGCAGACTGGTAGTATTGGAATTTGTCCTGTTTTATTAGCTTTTTGACTCTATTGCATAGTTCTAGGAATTTCTGTCTAGTTGAGGGGGTCTTGGTTTTGCGCCAGTGCTCCCAGGCTTTATCCCTGTTTTTCATTTCTGACTTAGTGGTTTTCTGTAGCCATGGGGAGGGTTGTGCTTTGATTCTGGAAAGTCTTATGGGGGCATGGTAATTAAGAATGCTCAGGAAGGTAGTATTAAAAAATTCAACTGCGTCATCAAGACTGAGGTAATTTAGAGGATGCCCGTTACATTCTTTGAGGGATGAGATGAATGTGAGTGGGTTAAAGTTTATTTTTTTACGTATCTGACGGTAGACGACAGGTTTAGCTTGGTATAGGTATTTTTTCAGTAGGAATGTTGGGGAGTGATCACTGAGGCTATCTGATAAGCAGCCTGTTATATATGACTGGGGGCTCTTACTGACTAGTATCCAATCCAGGGTAGTGTGCTTGCTGGAGTTTTTATTTATCCTGGTTGGCGACTGGACTAGTTGGGTGAAGCCATGAAGGTTTACATGATGGGTTGGATGGTTGGCAGAACAGGATTGCCAGTCACAGTCAATACTGAAATCACCTAAAATAATAGTTTCTTGGGGAAGATGGTGGGTAGACCAGCTGAGGAGGTTTTCTAGTGGAGGGATGTTTTGGCCAGGTGGGAAGTAGCATCCAATTATGTTGATGGCCTTGTTTTGGTTTATTTTGAGGTTGGTATATATAATTTCTTCATTGCCTATTTGTGGAGCTGATGATTTTAAGATCTGGATGTTTAAATGCTGTTTAAATATTATAGCTACACTGCCTCCTTTCTTGTTTAGCCGGGCTACTCTTAGTATGCCATAACCTGTAGGGAGTATTTGCTCACTGGTAATGTGAGGTTTTAGCCAGGTTTCTGTCAGGATGACTACATCTGGGGAGTACAAGTCTATGGTGGCATGGAGTTCATGGACTTTGTTGGATATGCTTCTAATATTTAGGCTTAGTAGAAGGAAGTCATTTGGCTTTCTATTGGTTGTAATATGGGAGAAGTTGTGGTTTCTAGTCTGATTATGAGGATTGGGGTTGGAGATGGTAGGGCCAGGGTTGGGGTGGATATCTCCACTTAGGGCTAGTTTTGATATGCATGAGGTTATTAGTTTTCTCAGTTTTTGAATGTGTTTGTTTATAAGGGAAACTTTATGATTGTGCTCTTTGGGTAATAGGTATGGTGGGAGGGTTACTATGTTAAGTTGTAGGGATGCTTTATGTTTGAGTAATATAGTTGGTAGAATATGTGGGGGTGCATAGAGATGGTTCTTGAGTTGGTGGGAGGGGAGCTGAGAGGGTGAGACATGAGTGGTGGTGTGAGTAGTAGTACAGTGGTAGTGGTTGAGTGGGGGAATGATAGAGCATTGGTAGGATGTAAGATATGCAAGGAGAGTGCATGCAGTGAGCATAGGTAAGGTATGCTTGTACATGTTAGTTGAGGAGATGTGATAGCAGTGGGAAGATGGAGGAGGTAGTGTTGGGTTAGTGCTGTGGTTGGCTACTGGAAAGATGGGAGGGGTTTGTGAGTGTAATAAAGGTGGGATCACTGGGGGCGGGAGGGAATAGGGGGCAGCGTGGGGAGCTAAGTGGGTAGAGACCCTGTTAGTTGTTCTTATGAGGGGGCTGGAAACAATCACGTAACAGAGTTAACTGATGAATGAACATATGATAGTGACAAGGGTGGTTGTAGTTTTAAAAATGGTGCCTGCCACAGGTAATATTTATTAACTTTGGGATTGTCTTAAGGTAATAAACAGGGAAGGGGGAGAACAAGGGTGTGAGCAGGCAGTACTTTGTACTGCTGCTAATGAGCCAAAGTAAAGACAAGTTAGTGTTTGAGAAACAATCACAATTGACCAAGGGCTGCTCTGAAACTTTAAGTCATTTCTTAACCATTTCTCAGGTGGAAAAACAGGATAACCTTGTATCAGTAGGCCACTGTGGTCTCAGTTTAAATTAACAAACACACAGTATTGATCAATTATGGATACTATTTGCTAACAGAAGGGAATAAGAGAGAAAGTGGAAGATGAGTGTGTGTGTGTGTGTGTGTGTGGGGGGGGGGGGGTCTTCTGCATGATTGTCTGATTGGGACATGTAAATATGCCTCTTTTAGGTCTAAAGTCACAAGCCAAGTCTTCTTGCCCAGCATCGGCAGAAGCTGCTGCAGAGTTAGCATTTTAAATTTTGGAATATCCAGGAAATGTGTTTAGGATAGACAGGTCCAGTATTGGTCTCTAGGCTTTGTCCTTTCTGGGTACCAAGAAAGTACAGTTGTGTACACTTACCATAAATGTAGATGTTAGAGTGTCTTCACTGTTGCAGTCATCACTGTAGGGTTCTTCCTGCCGGCAGGCAGCCCTCGGTCGGCCAGAATCTCAAAGTCTGGGTCCGGCGTTGGCTGTTCAGTCATGCTCCCTGACGTCAGAGTGCCAGGAGTACAAAGCTGCCAGCCGACACCATGTTCTCCAGTCTTTCTTGCCGTGCGGTGGAAGCAGTTCAGGCTGACTCCTGATATTTTTTCGTGCTTCAGTCCGAAGACTTACTTCTTCTTCACAAAGCTAAGTACCCAGTTGGGGAAACTTTTTTCTTGCTCCAGTCCGATGTCAGAAAAAGTTAATAATTGCATTTCTTGTGGGAAGCAAATAACTCATAAGGATTTCCACTCTTACTGTATCCTCATCGACAATGTCTAAAACAGGAGGAATAGCAAGGGGCCTGTGCTGAGGTAATAAAAGGAAATCTCTGAGCCTTTTCTTGAACTCGGAGCAATCTTGGCTCTCCCAGTGGAAATGCTCCCTCATAGTATGCAGGGTCTCTCCAAAAGAATAATCCTCAGAAGGGGAGGCTGAAGGGATAAATTCTTCAGAATCAGAATCCTCATAGGGAGGAAGGAAATATTCCTGTTCAGAAGAGGAAACAGAGGAAATGGAGACCTGATCTGAAGATTCATATTCTATCTCTTGCCTAGGCCTCTTATCAGGAAGGAGATGGGAACCCCTGATGAAAGTAATTAGGTCTTCAGCCATTTTAACTCATTACAGCAGAGTGACGTGTACAGGCGTTTCTGCAATTACCTCCTATTGCTCCTCTAGGCGTCAAATATTGCCTATTCATATTTGCATTAATAATTCCAAAACCATGCTACACAAGATATAGTACAGTTTTGTACCTACCATAAATGTAGATGTTCGAATGTTCACCCTGCTGCAGTCATCACACTTGGGTTATCCTGTCATAAGGCGGTCCCGCAGTCGGCCAGAATTCCAAAGTCTTGGTCTGGCGTTGGTTGCCGTCGCTTCTTCCCTGACGTCAGTGCGTCAGGGGTATATATATTGCATCCGATGCCATTTTCTTCAGTTTTTCTTGCCCCAGATGTCAGGTGCCCCCAAAAAGGTGGTCAGTAATTAGTACCAAATTAAGCAATTTTTGCACAAACACAAAATCCCTCCAGCTATAAGCAAATGCATCAGGAAGGTATTGTAGAGATTTAGCCAGTTAGATCAGAGGGGATGGGGGGAGGGTAACCTGGACTGCAGCAGGGTGAACACTCGAACATCTACATTTATGGTAGGTACAAAACTGTACTATGTTTGTGTTATCCTGCTGCAGTCATCACACTTGGGTAGAATCCCAAAGCTAAGGATGGGTGGAGGAGTCATAGAGGGTTAGAGGAGGCTAGAAGGCCCTGCAGAACTGCAGTGGCAAAGCCAGCTCTAGTCTTAGAGTAAAGTGGTAAGTGATAGAGTTTGGTAAAGGTGTGTACTGAACTCCAAGTTGCAGCTTCCAAAATCTCCTTGATTGGAACCTCCCCTGAGGAAGGCTGTAGATGTAGCTGTTGCCCTGGTAGAGTGGGGCCTAATGGTAGCAGGAACTGGTTTTCCATGATGGGTATAGCAAAAACGAATGCAATGTCCTATCCATTTGGAAATGGTTTGTTTTGATATAGCCTTCCCTTGTGAAGTTGTAGCATAGGATACAAAGAGCTGGTCAAATTTTCTGAAAACCTTAGTTTTATCCAAGTAGTAACGAAGTTGCCTGTGAATGTCCAAGGAATGCAGGAGTCTTTCTCCTTTGTTCTGTGGATTTGGGAAGAAGGTGGGTAAGTGGATGGCTTGATTTAAAGCCACACTGGAAACCACCTTAGGCATGAAGGAAGGATTAGTTCGTAGAGAAACTCTGTCTTGATGGAAAATGAGGTAAGGTTCCACTGCCATTAGTGCCTGCAGCTCTGAGACTCTTCTAGCTGAAGTTATTGCTAGCAGCAGGGCAGTCTTTCATGATAGAAACTGTAGATCTGCAAAGAAATCTGGTTCAAAGGGAGGTAGCGTATGTTTTTCCAGAACAAAATTGAGGTCCCATGTTGGTGTAGGTGCTCTCCTGGGGGGCCTAATGTTTTTTGCCCCTCTGAGGAACTGCCTCAGAAGTGGATGTGAAAATAGGGGGTGGATCCCTGTTGTAGTGGGCTGAAATAGTTGATGCAAGGATTTTAATGGAAGAAAAAGAAAGTCCTTTGTGCAACATCTCAGTTAAATACTGTAGAATCTGAGGCATGTGAGGCTGAAGTGTGTTTTGGCCTTTAGCTTGGTTCCAGGCGCAAAACCTTTTCCATTTGTCCGAGTAGGCCTTCCTGGTGCTGGGCCTCCTAGCTTCCAGAATAACATCCATAACTGCTTGGGAAAGAGGAGCTGGCTGGATGCTTAGGTGATTTGCCATGCAGCCAGATTTAAGGTTTTGAGCTGGCTGTGAAGAAACTGATTGTTTTGCTGTGTGAGCAAATGGGCAATTTGTGGTAAAATCCAAGGTGGGCCCTGGGCCATATTCCTCAATAGTGGGTACCAGTGCTGGCATGGCCAGTCTGGGGCTATGAGTATCAGTTGTGGTCTCTCCATCCTGACTTTCAGAAGCACCTTTGTGAGGAGAGGCAACGGAGGGAAGGCATATACTGTCAGGTTTTTCCATCTGAATGGGAGTGCGTCCACTTTCCAAGCTTGATGGTGAAGTGTCCTTGTACAAAATTTTGTTAGCTGATAGTTTTGAGGACTGGCAAACAGGTATATGTTTGGAAGGCACCATTTTTGAGTGATCATTGCAAATACTTGTGGATCCAGATTCCACTCGTGGGGATCCATGATGTTTCTGCTGAGGTCGTCTGCCAATGTGTTCTTTTTTCCTGGCAGGAATTGAGCTTGTAACTGAACTTGTTAAGCCAGAGCTGTGTTCCACAAGGTCATTGCTTGCCTGCATAGAGGGTAGGAGTGTGAGGGTAGGAGTGTGTACCCCCTTGTTTGTTTATGTATCACATTACTGTGGTGTTGTCTGTCCTTACTGTAAGTTGTCCTGGATGTAATAGATTCTTGAAGGCTGTCAGAGCATTCTGTACAGCTAGCATCTCTTTTTGATTGATGTGCAGATTCCTTTGATCTGCAGTCCATACGCCTTGAACGCACTGTCCTGCCATGTGTGCCCCCAGGCATAGTCCGATGCATCTGTTGTCATAGTTTGCCTGGCTGGGGGCAAGGTGAAAGGCTGACCTTGTTGAGGTGACATGCCTGTGACTACCATAGAAACTCCTGTTGTAGGCAGGGAATAAGAGATCATTGTGTCCAAGCTGTGGCTGTGTTGAGACCATACGCTTTTTAGGTACCACTGTAATTTCCTCATATGTAGCTTTGAAAATGGTATTAGTAGTATGCAAGATGCTATGAAGCCCAAGGCCTGCAGAATTTTTCTTGCAGGTAGTTGGGTCTTTGTTGCCATTGTTTTGAAATGTTGAGTCAGTTGTAGTTGTTTGTCTGGCGTCAGATAAGCCTTCTGGGCCGTTGTATTCAAGCTGGCACCCAGGAATGTCATATTTTGTGAGGGTACTAGTTTTGATTTCTTTTCATTTACTGTGTACCCTAGGCAACTTAGAAGATGTTTTACAAAAGCCAGATGTTGCAAGAGAATGTCCTTGCTTTTTGCTTGGATGAGGCAGTCGTCCAGGTATGGGTATATTTGAATTTTGTCTGCAGTATGCAATTACTGGTGCCAGGCATTTTGTGAAGACCCTGGGCGCAGTAGATAAGCCAAAGGGCAGTGCAGAGAATTGGTAATGGGTTGAACCTGCAATGAAATGGAAGTATCTTCTGCAACTTTGTCTGATAGGGACATGCAGGTATGCCTCCTTGAGGTCCAACGTTACTAGCCATGCTTTCTTGCCCAACATGGGAAGAAGCTGCTGTAGTGTTAGCATCTTGAATTTGGGTACTTGTAAGAAGGTGTTTAGAATTGAAAGATCCAGAATTGGTCTCCAGGCATTGTCCTTTCTGGGAACTAGAAAGTCTAGAGTAAAATCCTTGGCCTTGCTCTCATATAGGTACCAGTTGAATGGCTCTCATGTCCATGAGAGCTGTAATTTGTTTTTGTGCCTCTGCCCATTGATTTTGTGGCAGGTTTGGCCTTCCTCTTTTCATAGGCAAGGTGTGAAAATGGAATCTGTATCCTCGTGAAATTATGTCTAGGACCCATTTGTCCTTTGTGACAATGTGCCAGTTGTCTTTAAAAAGTGTGAGTTTTCCTCCCAAGGGGGCTGCCAAGAGAGTGTTGCTTGGCCAGATGAGGTGCAAGTCACTGAGTTTGCCTTCTGGTAGTTTGGGACCTGTCTTCTCCGCCCTTCTGTGTTGCAATGCCCCATTGTTGAGGTTTGTATTAGGCTTGTGGTTGTACTCTGCCTCTTGGACATCTGTATTTACCCCTCTGTGGTCTGTCAGTAGCTGGAAAGGACCAATTTATTGTTGGCCAATTTTTGCTGAAGCGAGGGGGCTGTACCTGTAGAAAATCTTTTACTGTCTGCATAGATTTTGCCTTATCCTCCATTTTCTTTAAGACTTGTTCTGCTTAAACTCCAAAATGAACATCCTGCTGTAAGGGAGCATCTAGAAGCTTTGCTTTATAGGTTCATAGGTTGGTAGTAGGTTATCAGCCCTAGGGTCTATACAAGCCTAGCCATAAGAATTCCCTGGCTATTTCTTCCCACACTATTTACTTCCCTGGACCCCTGTCTAGCAAGGCAACTGACATGATCCCCGGGGTGAATTTCCTCTCTCCCATCCAATCATCAAGGTTCCTTTTGAAGAGGGCCAGAGAGGCACTCTGCTTGACATGTATGGGCAATCTATTCCAGAATCTGGGAAGTCTCTGGGTCAGGAACCTATCCCTCCAGCATGTTTTGTTTATTGTGATGACAAGGTTTAGATCCCTGGAGCGTGTGGCTCTGAGGGATTGGGATTTCGTCCAACAGCTCTGGGTTTGACATGGCCTTGTATGTTAAGCAGAGATCGCCTCTGAGTAGACGATATACAACAGAGTATAGCTGGAGTTTTTTAAGGTGGTCAGCATAGGGCATCTGCTTTAGGCCTGTGATTCTTTTAGTGAGGTATTTCTGCGGCCTTTCCAGTTGTTGCAGATGTCTTGAGAGGTACATACCAAACGGGGCGTTGTATTCTATAATGGGCCTAATGAGGGATGAGTACAGTGGGACAATGACCTCCTTTTTTCTGGATGAAAAGCCCTTAGTGATGAGGTGTGCCACATAGAAGGATTTCCTGACTGTTGTGGCGATGTGGTTATCGAAGGTGAGACCACTGTCCACCTGTGTCCCTAAGTCTCTTGTCACACTTTTGGTGTTTAGTGTACTGCCACCTATATGGTAATTCACAGATACATGTTTTTTCCCAAAGGGGATAACTATACATTTCTTGGCATTGAGCTTGAGCCCATGGCTCTGGCACCAAGCATCTGTTTCTGTAAGGCCCTTTTGTAGAGTATCCACATCATTTGGGGATTCAATAATGGCTCCCAGTTTGCAGTCATCTGTGAACTGTGTTAGCCAGAGTCTGTTAGTGTTGGCCTGTACTTCAGAGAAGTAGATGCCAAACAAGAGCAGTCCCAAGACTGAACCCGGAGGTACTCCACTTGTTACTTGTCTGGAGCTGGATTTGGAGTCGGCTACTTTTACAGTGTGGGTTCTTTCAGTAAGCCAGTTAGCAACCCATTGTGTGACGTAGGGATTAATGCCCAGTTTAGTAAGTTTATCTATGATTCCAGAGTGGGGGATGGTGTCAAAGGCCTTGGCAAGGTCTAGACAGGCTGTGTGGACCACCTTACCCTTGTCCATGGCTCTGGAGACTGATTCAAAGACGTCAATCAGATTCAGGAGACAAGATCGGCCCTTCACGAACCCAAACTGGGTGGGGTCCAGTGTTTGAAGGCTGCCAATGTCTTTATTTATAAGTTCCATGATAAAACGCTCCATGGCCTTGCAGATAAGGCTTGTCAGACTGATGGAACGGTAGTTTCCGTGATCCAAGGTGGATCCCCCCTTGCGGAGTGGGATAACTGTAGCTGTGCGCCACTCAGTGGGCACGAATCCTGAGGTGAGGCTATGATTAAACATGACACTTAGGTGAGGTGCCAGTTCATTTTGTAGTTCATGTAGTACACAGCCCGGGATGTCATCTGGTCCCATGGATGTTGTATTCTTAGCTTTGGAGAGTGCGTTTTTTACCTGTGTGGCCATTATTACCGGAATTTGGCAATCTTCCGGTATTGAGATGGGCCATTTAGGGGGTGAGAGGGGGGATGAAGTTGGCAATGAATCGATCTGCCAGGATATTGTCAATATCCTTGGGATCAGTATATTTAATGCCATTCTGTTTTAGCTCAGAGCAGATCTGAGCATTGCCATTTAGATTCTTGACATAGTTATAGAATGCCTTGTGGTTGTCTTTGGAATCTTTGGCAATTTTATTTTCGTAACTAGCTTTGGAGAATTTTATGAGGGATCTCAGTTTCTTGCTGAGGCTTGTAAGGGAGTTTTTTGCATCCTGGGATTTTCCTCTTTTCTGCAACAGTTTCTTCCTTTTGTTGTAAAGCTTGTTTATGGCAGGAGGCCACCAGATTGGCTTCCTTTTTTTGGATGGGAGCACCTTGGTTCTATTTGGGATGGCACAATTCATGCATGAGTGGATGTGCTCGTACAGTGCCTTAGTGTAGGATTCAGCAGTAGAACTTTCAGTTCCCGTCTGCATGGGTGTCATGAAGTTTGTCACTTCAGACTTGAGTAGCATGAAGTTAGCTTTGAAGAAGTTTTTTATGGAGGTTTCCTTACTGGGGAGTGGGGGTGGGATCTGGATGTTAAGGGTGATTAGCTTATGGTCAGACCTGACTAACGAGGGGGTGACCATAGGTGTGGAGCATCGATTTCCCATGTTGTTAATGACCAGGTCTAGAATATTGGACCCCTGGTGGGACTATGGATTAGTTGATCAAGTGCGTTGGAATTTATGAATTCCAAGAACCGTTGGGCAGAAGTGTTGGTACAGGAGTAGTTTTCCCAGTTAATGGCAGGGTAGTTAAAATCACCCAGTATTAGGGTGTTTGGTTCTATCTTAATATTTTCCAGTATGCTTAGAAAGGTGTATTGAGAATCTTGGGGTATGGTGGGGGATCTGTAGCAAGCTACAATCTGGACTGCAGTCTTACCTAGTGTTAGTTGCACCTGGTGAATTTCAGATGCATTGTGTTGGGCAACTAGCCTGGTGGTGTGAATATCCTTGGTGAATATTGACACTCCTCCATCTTTATTGTTTTGGTCCTGGTTTGGTGGCCGAAAAGTGTGGTAAGAGTTGTAGCCTGGTATTGCAGGGGTGCTCTCTGGAGCCTTGAACCAGGTCTCAGTTACTGTACAGATATCGATGTTCTCTATTTTTAGGAGTGCCTCGAGAGAGTGCATTTTGAGGTTTAGACTTCTAGCATTGAGTAGCATTACCTTCAGATTTTGCATGCTTGTACCCGTTACGGTGGTGGTTTTGTCCTTTGAACTTTGCCTAAAAAAGGCACTATAGGGGTTGCAAGAGCCTTAGCCAGTAACCTGAATCCCAGGGGTGACAAGTGCAGACCATCTCTGGCAAAGCATCGTGGTCTGTCAATCATGTCGTCCCAGGCAGGCAGACAGATACTGGATCCCCTCTGAATGACACCAGACGCTTAGCCAATTGTTGAAGTCAATCATTTTGTCCTTATATTGTGGTATCATTCTGGGCGAAGGCAGGATGCTACTCAGGGCTAGGGTCATACCTGCCTGGGCCACATGATCTGAGAGCTCTTCCATGTCTCTTTTCATGTAGTCCAGGAAGGTACGTCTCAAGTCATTCACTCCAACATGGACAATGAGAGAGTCATATTTGTACTTGTTGTGGAGTGACTTGAGTGCATGCGTTATGTGGCGGATCCTGGCACCCGACAGGCAGCTGACTGTAATTTTCTCCTTGTTCAACCTAGTGAGAGGGACATCAGTGTGCCGGACTATAGAGTCACCTATGACTAACATGATCAGGCAGAGTTTGTTCCTTTAACCAAGCATGCCTACGTATAACAGACCCAGTGACAGCTGCTCCGCAGGAAGCCTCCAAAGAATCAAACCCACATTGTAAAGTATGTTTGCCCAACTGTTCAGTTGCATGCAACAGATCCTGCATTTCTTTCAATTCAGACTGTTGTGTGCTCATTTTTTGTTTTAACTGAGACATTAGAAATTGCTGATATTTTAGCATGTGAAATTGGCAATTTAGTGCCCCCATAGCTAGAGTGGCTGAGGTGTAAACCTTTTCCCCCCACCTGTCTGGTGCTCTGGAGTCCCTTTCAGAGGATACAGGATTTTTTGCCATAGAAGCCTTAGCCCCTTTGGGACCCTGGGAGATAGTCTCTGGATCAGCAACAGGGCTTTTAATAAAGGAATTTGTGGGAATCAGGCACTCTATAGTTTCTGTCAGGTTTGGCTGGAGCAGGAGGCAAAGAATCTGGGTTCAAACTGGATTCTTAAGTAAACATCATCCACAATGTCTAAAACTGGGGGGATGGCAAGTGGTCTGTGCTGGGGGAGTAAAAGAAACTCTCTGAGCCTTTTCTTTGAGTTAGAGTAGTCCTGACCTTCCCAGTGAAAATGTTCCCTCATAGTGTGTAAAGTTTCCCCAAAGGAGTAGTCTTCAGGAGGAGAAGTTGAGGGAATATAATTCTCAGCATCAGAATCTTCATAAGGGGAGAAGGAGTAATCTTGGTCCTCAGAGGAGCCTGAGGAAATAGACACTTGATCAGAGGAGGCATAATCTTCCTTTTGTCTAGGCCTTTTGTCGGGTGGGGGTTGGGAACCTCTGACTAAAGAGATCAAATCTTCAGCCATTTTGAGCATCTGTTTCTTAGGCATGGGGCCTTGAACTGGAGACTGAAGTGCAGTCTTTTTAGGTTTAATAGGAGTCTTAAGCTTAGGATACGTTTTTAGGTGAGCGTCGTCGGTCTGCAGCACCAACATCTCTTTCTGCAGTGTCATCGGTAGGGGCTAAACAAAATGGCTGCGTTGGCCTAGCACTCTCCGCCAAAGGCTCCAAAGCGGTCTCAGGTTCCAGATCTGCGGTAGTCAGGGGCTGCATCGGAGCCTCACTGAAGATCGGTGAACCGGAGACTGGTCCAGCAGAGGCCTCGGAGTCTGGCTTGGGTCTAGGCTGCCTGTCCTTATCCTTGCGTTTTTTGTGCACGCCGGTAGTCGGTTGCTCCGACAGCATTGTGTAGTTAAATTTTCTACAGAAGTAGTATTGTGCGAAAACAAAGCGTCTTTTTATAGTACGCTTATTAAACCTAGCACAAAAACGACAACCAGTGACGTCGTGGTCTGGGCCTAGGCAAGGTATGCAGTAAGAATGAAAATCCTTATGAGGGTATTTGCTTCCCACAAGAAATATAATTGTTAACTTTTTCTGACATCGGTCTGAGGAAAGAAAAGTTTCCCCAACAGGGTACTTAGCTTTATTGAAGACTTCAGATCTGAAATTCGACTTCGAAAATCTCAGGTGTCGGCCGACCGGCACTTGTGAACTGTTTCTGCTTCAGGCACCGCTCGGCAAGAAAGACTGAAAAAAATGGCATCGGATGCAATATATATACCCCTGGCACACTGACGTCAGGGAAGAAGTGACAGCAACCGACGCCAGACCAAGACTTTGGAATTCCGGCTGACTGCGGGACCGCCTGACGACAGGATAACCCCAAGTGTGATGACTGCAGCAGGGTAACACGACGAACATCAGCATATGTTATCGTGAAGCATATATGAATGCAAACACAATTATATTGCTATATGACCTCTGTCAATAAGTATTTGTTAGAACTGTACGGTGATAAAGTCATTTTTTAAAGGCTGAAGCCACACCCACTGGGAGTTAAAGGTACACACTCAAAAGAGCTCTACTGGAGGGAATGAGTTAAGCATCTGTTTTTTTAGGCATGGAGGCCTGTCCAGGAGAATGCTGCACTTGTTTCTTTGTCTCTAGAGTTGCTTTAGTCTTTGCCTTTGAAGCTGAACTTGGTTTTACATATAACTGTGTAGGCCTGAAAACACCCTCAGAAGCAGACGCCTGCTCAGCGGCTCCGGACCCATCTGAGGGAATAGTTTCTGAGTGTCCAATACCTTGAGTTTCCAGTGGCCTAGTCGGCTCCACGTGGGAGTCGGAAGTGGCCTGTGGCTCTGAGGTAGCAGGCGTCAGGGGCTGCGAAAGCACCTCACTGAGAACCGGCGACAGGCCTAACAGAAGCCTTGTCGTCGGTTTTGGACCTCGGATGCCTGTCCTTTTCTTTTTCTTTGCGCTTTTTATAAACTCCGGTAGTCAGCTGTTCCGACAGCATTATATAATTGAATCTTCTGCCAAAGTAATGAAATGCAAAATCGTACCGACGCTTAATAGTGCGTTGGTTAAATCTAGCACAAAACCGACAACTAGCAATGTCGTGGTCAGGGCCCTAGGCAAGGAATACAGTAAGAATGAAAATCCTTATGAGGTATTTGCTTCCCACAAGAAATACAATTATTAACTTTTTCTGACATCGGTCTGGAGCAAGAAAAAAGTTTCCTCAACGGGGTACTTAGCTTTACTGAAGACTTCGGATCTGAAATTCGAATTTGAAAATCTCAGGAGTCGGCCAACCGGCACTTGCGAACTGCTTTTGCTTTGGGCACCGCGCAGCAAGAAAGACTGAAGAAAATGGCGTTGGCTGCATCTTTTATATCCTTGGCAAACTGACGTCAGGGAGGAGGCGACCGCAACCGACGCCAGACCTAGACTTTGGAACTCGGGCCGACTGCGGGCAGCCTGCCAGCAGGATACCACAATTGTAATGACTGCAACAGTGAAGCACGAAGAACATCTTCTATGTTAAAATATAGACCCGGGGGAAAAAGTCGTACAGAAGTCCCGTGGGCCAATCATGGATCAAATCGACCCTCGGGGACTCCCCCTGTGGGGGAATTAGGGCAAAGTAGCTGCTGCATTTGTGGTTTGACGGAGAGGCAAACATGTCGCAACAAGGCTGGCCCCAGCAGCTGAAAATATTTGTTGCTGTGCTGGGGTTGAGGGACAACTCGTGAGCAGGAGAATACATCTGCTCGGCTTGTCCGCAATCACGCTGAAATCCCCTGGGATATGCGTTGCTATCAGAAAGCAGTTGGAAGCCATCGCCCACTGCCAAATTCTCATGGCCTCTCAACATAGTGGGGTAAGACTTGGTTACTTCTTGTTTGTTGATATACCAAGACTACCAACATGTTGCCTGATTGAATTGCAATTGTTCCAGAAGGAAGAACAAATTGGAATGCTTGCAATGCTAAAAGCACTGCCCTCAATTCTAGAACACTGATATGCAAGTTGACCTCTATTGTGGACCATGTGCCTTGGATTACCACACCCTGAAAAGGCCCCCCCACCCGATCAGGGAAGCATCCATGGTCACAGTAGCCTTGGGTTGAGAGGGGTGGAAAGGGTGGCCAAAGCAGGTCCCGTTTTGAAAACGGGGTGGGGGGGGGGAGGTGTGACTATTTGGGAACCATTGAGATAACAGAAGCAGTTGAAGTATCCTCATGTGAAGTTTTGCAAGAGGCACTACTGGTATAGCAGCTGTCATGGATCCTAGAAGTTTAAGGACGTCCCATGCTGAGACTTTGTTTTGGCAGAGTATCACTCAGAGCTGAAGTCTCGGTCTTTGTAATCTGTGATGTGGGAGAGATACTAAACAGGAGCGGGTGTCGAAAACTGCTCCTATGAAAGCTATGGACTGTGTTGGAGTAAGATTGGATTTCTCCCAATTTACTGTTATTCCCAATAGTCTCACTAGGGAAAGAGTGTATTTCAAGGCCATTACCAATTGATCCTTGGTGGGGCGGTAAGGAGCCAATTGTCCAAATATGGAAACACCCAGAATCCTTGCAGTCTCAAGTGAGCTATGACTACTGCCATGCACTTGGTGAACATTCTGGGGGCTATAGAGAGTCCGAACGGCAGAGAGCGAAATTGGTAAAAACTGACTCATAGCTTAAAGCGAGGTAGTCTCCGGCAGCGTTTGTCCATTTTGATGTGGTAATGACTCATCTTGGAGATCCATGGAGCACATCCAATCGCAGTTTCCCAGGAATGGGAGAATGGACTGAACTGTGACTATCCGGTATTTCGTTTGGTTGACAGATTTGTTTAAATTGCTGAGATCCAAAATTGGTTTCCATTCCCCTGTGTTTTTTGGCACCAAATGGGACATGGAGTAGAATGCTGATCCGTATTGGTCTGGTGGGACTGCTTGGATGACTCTTTTTAGACACAGCTTTTTTACTAGTATAGCTGCTTCTTCCCTTTGACTGGGTAGAGCGTCGGGAAGTCGTGTAGGAGGTTTTGGGCAAACACCAAGGGGAATAGTGTAGCCTCTGGTTACATTCTTCTGCACCCAATGGTCAGACGTTAGAGACTGCCAGGCAGTGTGGTGCAGAAAGAAGCATCCCCCAACTGCTTCCAGAGGAAAGCAATTGTGCTGCTCTTCAGGAGCACTGGTATAGCTGTCCAGAGAACGAATCTCTGGGTCATTGTTTATGCGGGTCCCCTCTGCCTCGGTAGGGGCGTCTTCCGAAGAGTTACACCGCCCCCCCCGCCCCTGGGGGTATACTCGCCACGTGTGTCACGAAAAGGACCCTGAAGTGTTCCTGGAGAAGGAGCGCTGCAGAGTGGAAAAGCACACAATTACGGCAGACAGGGTCTTGCCATCCTTTTCATACTTGGCTAGAGTGTCCTTCACTTTAGGGCCAAACAGGGAAGAAGCTTCAACTGGATCGTTCAAGAAGGAAGACTTAAAAGGGTCCACGAAATCACAAAAATGCATCCAGGCATGCCATCTCATTACTATGCCTGAACCCTCAGCTCTGACCGCCCTTACGGTTGCATGTGATATTAACCTCATGGACAAGTTACAGATGGTTTCCAGGGTTGTGAGCTGCAAGGTTACTTTGTCACTTACCTAGTCAAGACACTTGTCTTGAGAGAGTTCAGAGATTAATCTCTTTGGAGTCTCGCAAAATGTGCTAAATAGTTCAAGGACCATATAGTAAAGGTTGAGGACACAAACACTCGCCTTCCTAATCTGTCCACTGCCGGGGACTCTCTGTTGGGCAGATAAACAGTCCGACTATTCGGCTAGTTCCTTTATTGTGGCCACCGCCACCACCACAGCATTAACTGGTAAACCCTTAGACCAATGAGGTCTCTCCTCAGGAGGGGACAGGATTTTGTCTGGTCTCTTAGGGATCGGCTCCGCAGAATCAGGATTCTTCCAAGTGCATTGCACCACGAGCTGAACTAACTCATCTGCAGGCGGGGTCACCTAAGAGGTAGATGGTCGGGCACGGAAAGCCTGCAGAAAAACGGACTTCTCGGAGGAAGGGTTGGTGGACTTCCAGTCACCTCTCTGTTTCAGCATTTCAAGGATGTCTCCGAAGGAGACATCATCAGGAGGTGACCCTGGGGACCCTTCCCCTTCATTGTAATCTGTACCCTCAGTCAGAGACTCCTCAGGGGAGTCTACGTGCTTCCTCTTGCAAGACTTCTTCTGCAGGGGCTCCTCAGTGGGTCTTCTGAGGAGGACTCGGAAGAAGGAGCGCCCTGCAACACTGTCTTCTACGGCTCTCATGCCCGATGTCTCTGGGTGGTGGCTTGTGTCAGCTGCAGCTCTGGGAGAAGGGGTTTCTGAGGTTCTGACGTCGAAGGAATGCTTCCTGAACCAAGTGCCTCTCCATTGCCTGCAAAGTGTGTCTGCCTGAAGAGGGATGGGAGCCTGGACAACCTTGGAACTGGGGTTACACCCTGCTCTGCCAAACCCACCTCCGAGGAAGAAGAATTGGAAAAGACAGAGCTCCTGTCACTGTGGAGGGGACTGTAGATGCTGTTGGAACTGTACTCGTCTCTGAAGAGCCCGTGACCCAATCCTGAACTTGAGGAAGGTGCGGTTCCAAAAATACTGAAGACCAAAGGGACAGTCCTGAGCTGAAACTTTGAAACCTGCAAGGGCAAAGGAGGATAGTATGATGGAGTCCTTGGAGAGACAGTCCCAGGTCCAGCAAGTGGATGGGTCTTGGCTGGAGTGGGAATCCCCCTAGCTGTCAGCAGCTGATCCACAAGGAGCACCACATCCAAGTTCTGAAAGGCTCCTGGTGGATCTAGTGGATACCCCTGATGGCTCCTTGTGGATCTAGTGGATACCCCTGATGGGGAGTCTGGACGCTCTAGGAAGGAACTATCTCCACTGACGGGAGTATCAGGTTCGTGCACTGGTGTCCAACGGCGCCGTTGTCTCTAGTTTGGTGACAGGGAACAGTGGGATTAGCATTGGAGTGACTGGTACAGTAGATGGAGTTGGTGCCGAAAAGGCAGTTAGCACCTGAGAAGGCAAGGATGGCTTAGTCACTAGTGGAGTCAAAGTTATAGGTACCAAAGGTATGATCGGAGTTCCAGCGGCACTCGGTGCCGAAGAGGAGAAAGCAGTTTTCGGAGCATCGAATGTCAGCACCGTGGACAATGTCGGTGCCAAAACAGGCACTGAAGGCGATTCAACAGCAGACAAAACCAGGGTCGGTGCCATGGTGATAAGCCTAAGTTCTAGAGACATGTTTGGTATTTTAGACTTGGTAGGCTTGCCAGGTCACCAGAGGGTGAAGAGGGTACAGAAAGAGGTCTTTTTGTGTCTTTTCTGGGGGTGGGGGGACCCCTCCATCACAGAAAGAACCTCTGAAAATGGCATCTTTAGGAGGCCCTTCAGAATTGGCTTGTTTTTCCGTTCATTTAACATGCACTGACTGAAACCTTTACAAATAGAACATAGGGGCTGCACCAAGAGATGGGGCACCACCAAACAATAGACACAATCATCATGCAAGTCACTGTTAGGCATTTTCCTACTACAAGTATGACACTGCTTGAACTCAGACGTAACTTTCTTCTCAGACATAATGAAGCACCCAGAAACTCACAAGTTGTAAGAGAAAGAAGAATTTTTTTTTTCAAGGTGAGAGAAAGAAAAAAAGAAAGAAAGAAATACCAGCAATGGTATTAAAGAAATACCTCAATGGATAGGGAGAAAGGCCATACCACCAATGGTACCAAGATTACCAACAGGTACAAGGATAAAAAGTTTAGCGACAGAGCATAAACAGTAAGGGTATGTAAAAAAGACAGACAGAAAAGAAATCATACACTCACTAAAATACAAATGACAGTAAAGTCAAAAACGCTGAACTTAGCTTGAAAGCTGGCTTGAACACGGCTTTACAGCGATGTGGCAAATGAGATCTGAGGCAACAGGGAGATCGGTATCATGGGTAAAAGCTTAGCTCGAGAGTTTTTGGCTGGTGCGAACTTGATACAAAGCCGACTCGGTTCCGAGGACAGAACTGATTCCCCATCAGTGATGAATGGGATTAAGGTTAACAACATCAGATTATAAATTATGTGGATATTAAACTACTGGTGAAGAAGTGTGTGTCGAACTCTTACATTACTGAGTTCATACCTCTTAACTGTCCAGATTTTTGCAGAATCTTTACCTCATATCTTTAGTTAGCTTCTCAGACATTTGTGTTTTTCCTGGCAAATCATTAAAGACTGAAGTCACAAAATAACAGCACACATTTGAATGCACATGTCATATCCTTCAGGAAAGTAATGTGAATGCAAAACCTGTTATTGATGTTTGTAAGAGCAATATTTTAAAAGTGTCACTATTTCTGGCCCTTTGTCACACCTTTATTTGTGCCTTTGCCCACATGTCTTGCTCAAAGAGGTTGAGAGGTATGACTGAGCTTCAAGAATGTAACCACAGTGTACCATACTTGAGAAGAATATAAATGTATATAAAGTATTACCTGTGCAAACATATGTATTAATAGTAAAAGGTGGAATTCTTGAACATACAGAGATAACTTGCAAAACATCAAGAAAATAAGCTGTAGTTGTTTTATGAATGTGTTATCACAGTTTCAGTGCATCAAGCAGATAAACGTCTACAGCTACAGGTTCTTGTATTGTCTTGAAACATAATTAGGATTTTGAAAATGTGAGAGTACTCAACTGTGTTATGAATTCCACTTCTACACAAACACATGAGAGGTGTGTACTTTTGATCCAGAGATGTGTAAATGTATGTTACTTGCTGTCAGCCTGGGATCTGAAGGCAGCTGACAAAAGAGTGATGTAGTCTGAGCTAACCCAGCAGTAATGTTGATTATTAACTCCAGACATGTCTCAGAGAAAGACCTTTGCAGCTCGTGTGTCTTTGTATCTGACAACATCCACCCATCTGCCTTTGCCTTGCTAATAGTAAGGAAATAGGAAAAAGTGATTTAGTGTACGTATATGGGAATATAGTAAAGATCACAGATCACTTTCAATGGTTTCTGTATTTATTTGAGACTATCACGCAATGTTGTCTAAAATATTTCCTGTGATTCTGAACTTTGTAGTTACTTTATTGAGTATGATCTTGCTCTTTTATTAGTTATTATTAAATATAATTACATCTTGAAATTGTGGCTGGTCTGTTTAGAGATAAGTAGGTGGTTAGAGTACTTGCATATCTATTTGGTGACACTGTATAGTCCACTGCAATAGCCTTGCAATTCATCATACTAACCATTTGGATAATACGCACATCACACAGTAGGATTCATCACTCTTTGGTAAAGGCCTTACAGTAGCTGATAAAGAGCTGGATTGTGGCAGTCATCACTACCTTTTAGTCTGGGCAGAAGGGGCCATAGCTAGTAAACCTGTACCAGCCTTTCCCAGGAGTGTGTGTGTGTGTGATTTCTAAATCAAATCCAAAGTGTGTGTGTGTCTGACCAGGACTTCGTGTCCCTGCTGAAGTAGCTGACACAGAGAGGGTGATGGAGGTTTTGGGTTGACCTCTCTGCTGAGATGTTAACCGTATAGCTGTACCAGTGGACAGTCTTATTGGGGATCTGGAGAGACAGGGAGAAACCAGGCCCAGACTGACTGTGATCTCTGTGTGCTCAGAAGGGTAAATGTACCCTACTGTACGTCTGCGTGTCATCCTCCCATAGTATATGTCCCTCACTGGTGCTAGTGGTGAGGACTGATGCCCCTTGATTACTGGACCAGTGCAGGGGCACCACACTGACAGTACATACTGGTGGATACAGCTGGCAAATCACATCATGTACTGTTATTCACTCTCTCCCAGTCTGCCAATGTCACACAGGATTACTTCACAGATTGTCCAGGTCTCCCTGACCATTCCTGACGTACTCTGGCTAGCTCACTGTGTACTCCACACCTGTATCTGATTGCCTGACACCTATGGCTAACATAACTGGTGGGAACCTACAGCAGGTTATAGGCAGTAGTACTGGGGGGATGCTGGCTCTAGCTCAGCAGCAATGTGTACATACTGAGCATGCAATGTAAAGGAATAGATACGGTAACAGATATTCATGTACCATTAGCATGTCCTCAGGGGACTGGCATGTCACAGACACATTCCCCAAACCCTGTGGACAACTATCTCGTACTGTCCAACTGGTGTGCAGGAATAAACATTTGTCTGGCAGGGAGAGTCTACATCAATCAGGCACATGTACCCATTCTGCTAACATCTGGGTACTGCAGATGTCAGACACCTATGAAGAGGTCACCCTACATCACATATGTACTGCTCTCTGCTACTGTGTACCTCAGATGTTCCTGAAATGTCCAGATGGACCTGTAGTAGCACTCACCTATTTGTCAGATGTAGTCTGGATGACATGGTACTGTAACGTTGCCCATAAGGGACACCCAGCAGTCGACAGCAGTGACGTGTGTGGACACACAACACAGACTGTCACAGCAATCATGCCATTTCTGGTAGTTCTGGTACCATCTCAGGTTACTAGGCTATGGGCCCTGAGCAGACATATGCCTAGGCCACATGTTAGCCCATGCGTTTCCAACAGGGACACAGGTGGCAGGGTGTATGTGCTGTAAACAGCCAGCTGACCAGTTTACTCCTGTAAAGGTTTAGGTAGCTACCCTGCCTGATGTGGACAGGGTGCCCATTCCACCGCAGGTTGCTTGTGTGCGACACACATGTGAGCGGTCTACAAGGCCAGTCCAGGTCACTCACCAGGTTGAAGGTGTGAGTGTGAGAGAGACAAAAAGAGTGTGAGTGTGTGTGTGTGTGTGTGTGTGTGTGTGTGTGTGTGTGTGTGTGTGTGTGTTACCACAGTGGAGCATGGCTTGCACTCATGCAGCACTGCCAGCAATGTGGAGTCTGTGATTGCCTTGCATGCCACAGAGACGCCACTCCTGAGGAGCATGTATGACACCGGGTAGAGGGTTGGCCTTATAGCCTACAGGTGCACAGTAGATGTTTGATAGCCTGGTACTCCCTGGTGGGGAACCTTCGTGATGTCCCCAGCTGCTGCATGTGCTGCCTGATGTGAATGACAAATGGAGGATTATGCACATGAATGGTCCTCATTGGGGGGGGGGGGGCGCATAAAACATCCAGATCAGAAGAGCAGCGCATGCTGTAATGCCAGTATGTTGCCAATACCCACACACATACTCTGCTGACAGATGGGCAGGGGTTTGATGTGGGTGTTAGCAGTGGATAGTTTTAGCAAATTTGGATGTGCAGAGTCAGTACATAATGGTGGCCAATGAGGTCCTGTGATGTGTTCCCCTGCTCATGTCTTTCAGGTGGGATGTACCGCAAATGGCAACCAGCCTTCTCAGAAGCCGAGACTGTGGCAATCATTGATGCCCTCAGACTCCATCACAGAGTACTGTTGGGAAGGAGCTGGCAAGACCTACAAGAACGCACTGCTCTGTGGGCGGAACTGGTAGCAACTGTCTACAATGTGGGCCACCACGACAGGACCCATGAACAGGTCCGACACATTGCCACAGACTTCATCCACAATGCACAACAAAGGGCTGCAGCTGTGGCCAGTGGCCGTGCTGGCACAGGTGGAGGGCCTGCTACACAAGAACCACTCACAGACACTGAAGAGTTCCTCGCAAAGCTTGGTGCAGCCACCACATCCCAGGAAAAAATCACAACATAAGTCATGGAGGTGGGTGGCACCGAGTCAACAGCCGAGGAGCGTCCAGGTAAGGCCCCAGTTGACATCATTTAAATACTGCAGCATTCGTAGTGGCAGCCTTTGCACACCTGGATGCATATGACAGGTCAAACTGCATTTATGGATGGGGTTTTGTGATGCACACCTATTGTGAACATCAGCAAATTGGTTATTGCACCTTGTAGTGTACATGTTCAGAAATGCACATATTATCCTGTACCAATGCCACATGTATGTGTGCTGACAATACCTCTCCCTCACAACTACCCAAGTCCCTCTGGTGTGGCTAGTGAACAGCTACATGAGACCGGTGAACTGTCCTGTTGTGGCTCACCAATACCCTAGACATGTTAAGGGCAGCTAGTTTTCCATGAACATAGCTGTTACGCTTAGCCACATAGTAATACGTGCATATTCACTTGTGGTGGGGTTGACTGCAGTGCATTACACTGGTCATCACAGGAGCCTATTTGCAGGTGCTGTAACATATTGGCACATATGTCTGTATAGGTGTAGCCACTGTGCTACACTGGGGTACATTAGTATTGTGTACACAGGTGCACTGTGTGTTAGGTGAAGGTGATTCACATACTCCCACTCTTCACGTATCTCACAGGTGTATAGTACTAGCAAAATTAACTGGACATAACTGCACTGCATGTTGTTGAGAGCCTGTGCACAGTACATCTGTTGTGGTCTGATTGTGTTGTGCATGTCATCCTTCAGAAAGTGTGGTCTACATAATGCCTTTGGCCACCTCACCTGTGTGTGTGTGTGTGTGTGTGTGTGTGTGTGTGTGTGTGTGTGTGTGTGTGTGTGTGTGTGTGTGTGTGTGTGTGTGTGTATCAGCAAACATTATAGTGCAGGTAGTAAAAAGAAGTTATGTACTTACCATAAAGTTCCATGTGAGTTGTTCATCTCGCCTTCATTCTTACACATGGGTTCGGAGCCGATCCATCGGCTCCGAGTAGGCCACTTTCACAAGCTCAAGATCTCAGACTAGCTCGAGGCCAAGTCCTTATCCCATGATGCACTCTGCCCTACCTCAGATCTAGTTTGTTGATCCCAGTATGTAACAGATATAACACATAACAGGTACTCCAGCCGGAGTAAGAAGTAGCATAACAAAACCCACCAGACCACAAGTTTTACTCGTTCTTCGAGAACCTGGAGGGGGAAGGCAGGTGGGAATGTAAGAATGAAGGCGAGATGAACAACTCACATGGAACATTATGGTAAGTACATAACTTATGTGAAGCTCTTCAATCTCGCCATTCATTCTTGCACATGGGTAGCATCCCAAGCACCCTAATCCTGGGTGCCTCACAGGAGTATATTCCTGAGGACAGTGGAACCAAAGGAAGCCCTGTCCCTGGAGGCCCTGTCCACTTTGTAATGAGTGATAAAGGTATGCGGCTTACACCAAGTGGCAGCTGCACATATAGTGTCCAAAGGCAATCAAGCCGCATAAGCTGAAGAAGTGGAAACAGCCCTAGTGGAAGGCGCTTTCACACCATGCTCTAATGGTTGGTTCGCTGAGGAGTATGTAAATTTAATGCAGTCAATTAACCATTTGGAAAGGGTAACTTTGAACATTGGCAGCCCTTTCTTAGTGTCAGCCTGAGAAACAAAGAGTTTTTCAGATTTCCTAAATTCCTTTGTTCTGTCCAAACAGAATCTCAATTGTCTGTGAACATCAAGCTTATGCAACATATACTCCAACTTGTTAGAATGGTTACTGAAAAAGATTGGAAGTTTGATTCAGGTTAGTCTCGGAACACACCTTTGGAAGGAAGGAAGAATTAGTCCTCAGTGACACTCTGTCGGGATGAAACACCAAATATGGGGTTTGATAGATAGGGCTTGAAGCTCGGACACTATGTGCTGAGGCAATGGCTACCAAGAAAATTGTTTTCCAAGAGAGAAATTTTAAATGTCAGGATGATGCAGGCTCAGTGAGAGGGAGTATAATCCAGGACATCACAAAATTTAGATTCCAGGGGGTAAAAGGTTGTCTAACAGGTGGCCTAAGATGAAAGGTACCCTTTAAGAAGGCCCTACATAGTCTGTGAGACATTAGGTTAGAACCTTCAGATCCGAGGTGGAAATTCGAAACTGCAGCCAACTGAACTCTTATAGTGGCAGCTGCAGCACCTTCATGAAAAAGCTTAGACAGAAATTCCAGAATACTAGTAATCTGGGCAACGTAAGGGTCAATATTATTCTGGGAGGCCCAAAAGGCAAATCGCTTACATTTGCTGGCATGCAACTTTCTAGTGGAAGCTTTATGCGAAGATACAAGAATATGCTGTACCTCAGAGGTAAAGTCGTGTGACCTGGCTAGGTTGGGAATCAGAGCAGCCAAGCGGTCAGTCTGAGGGAATGAAGAGAGGGATGAAGGGCCCCTGACGAATGTGTCAGCAAATCTGGAATTGGGTCCAGAATCCAAGTCGAAGGAAGGGAAACCAAATCTGCCAAGGCCAAAAATGGGCTATTAAGATTACAATCCTTCCCAGGGCTTTGGCTTTCTGTAAGAATTTTGGAATCAGGGGAGTTGGTGGAAAGGCATATAAACACTGGCTCGGTGCACGGCTCAGACTGCGGAGCCGGCGACCGCACCTTCACAGCAAGGCTCGGAGCAGAGACTTGGGCTCCAAGGAAGCTTTGGAGGACTTCGACCCCTTCAACGACTTGGAAGTCTGGTCAGCCTTGTCCAAGGACTCCTGAAAATCTGGCTTCAGCAAGCCTCTACCCACCAGCTTTCTTCTTGGCTCCAGCAACACCCAGCTACTAAAAGAATGGCAGATAGAGCAATCCTCCTAGAGATGAACAGGCCCAAAGCAAATAAACACAACTGACATGGGAGTCAGTAATAGACATTTTCTGCCCAAATTTTTGGCACTTTTTAAAGCCTGATTTTTGTTTTTCTCTCTGATCAGCCATAATAACAAGAACAACAGTATGCACCAATCAAAACAATCCAATAACAATTATTCAAGCACACTAAATACTATAGCACACAGCAACTCAACAATAACTATATTAACACCCTAATGCTAACTATAAATCTTAACTTTATAAAAACTATACACTATCTAGCTATATAAACATACTAAACAAAGTGTAAGCAGGATAGAGAATACTCTGTTTAAACAACTTAGGAACAGCCAAAGGCCTAAGAGTAGCCGCTCTTAAAGGACGAAATCTCGTCAAGCAGAAAGGCACAACAAAAGGCTGAACTAAAACAAAGGCTAACTAGCCCAAAAAATAGTCTAACAATAAAAACTGCAAAAACCTTTATTATAAAGATAAAATAATGAAAAAAGATCAATACTGGCCCAAGCTCTCCAATGACCTCCGATCTGCTGCAGCGGCAAATTAGATCTGGGGTAGGACAGAGAGCATCATGGGATAGGGACTTGGCCTCAAGCTACTCTAAGATCTTGAGCTCGTGAAGGCGGCCGACTTTGAGCCGACGAATCAGCTCCGAACCCACGTGTAAGAATGAACAGCAAGATTGAACAACTTCACATTTTATATTTGTTATCTTCTCACAGGTGAACATGGGGGTTGGGGTCTCTCCCCCTCCCAACCAGATGAAACTGTCTCACTGGACTTTGATGATGATGGTGGTCATAGTGAGGCACAGGTGGGGTTGTTGGGGGCTGAATTTGTACCACTGGTTGACATCCCACTTCTAGCCACAATGTCCCTCACACACAGTCAGTATGCCCACACATACCCAGTCCCCAGGAGCCACAGACAGTTGGAGGGTGGAGGCATCGAACAGGCTAGTGTGGGGACTATGGCATCTGTGACTGTTGATAAGAGCCATAGCCAGACAGCTGGCGAGGTCCCACTCAGGTAGAATGACAGGGGTGCTCGAAGGAGGACTGCCTTGCATCCAGCCCCTGTCAGAGGTGTCACCCGATGCATGTTTTGGTCAGTCATGGAGGCACATTGTGAATGGTACACCAGATGGATGCTCAGGGTCATGGATGCAACACTTTCTGCCATGCGTGATGACCTCAGCAGCACGGGTGACGCTGTATGTCATTTTGCTGATGTTGTGGACAGACGGTGGGATGAGACATTGTCAGTGCTCAACTGTGCAATGTCTGTGCTTGAGCATGGGGTGGGAGTAGGGCATCGGACATGTAGACGTAGGTCAGCAACATCATCAGCTGACAGCCATACCTCTCAACTTGGAATCATCAAAAATCTGGACAAAGCCCATGAAAAATAGGTACAAATCTGTACGCTGATTAACATGCAATTTGCATACATAATTATGTAACCCTCCCCCACTATAATGGAATTGTGGGATATCAGCTTTTAAACGCAAACTGAACAAACAACCAAAAATATGGCCTCAGATTGCCTATGTTACATTAAAAAAACAGATGAGTACTAATATTGCAATAAGGAATGGATGGCAAACTCATAACAGGTTCACAGTTACTAGCCTAGGTATGTCTGCCAAAAAGGATATTCTCAGGACTGCAGCATCCTCCCCCTTTAAAAATACAACACAGTATCAGCAATGCATCTACACACACCGTGGGAGTAGAACCCACAGCTTTCTGCATCAAAAGCAAGTATTCTACCTGTTGTGCTACTAACAATGCAAGCAGACTTGGCATAAGCATCACTAAAGCTCTCAGCTCCTTGTAAAATCCACTCAACTGTATTTCTCAACTTTGCAGCACAACAATTACCAGAGAATGTAGGCCGCCTCTGTCACAGTGCTAGTCACTAGTAGAAAATAATGCTATTTTTTTATATACTATACATACAAGTTCAAACCTCTTGCGTTCATGAAGACATAAACGGAATCCAGCAGTTCAGTAGAAGCAAAAAACTACCAAAAGCCAAATAAACACAGGTAAAATGTTAGTTTAGCCAGGCATATACCCTGCACACCATGGAGTACTTATTCCTTGATTATTATTTTATTTATTTAGTTTTGCTATGAAATGTACATATTATTTTATTTATTTGGTTTTGCTATGAAATGTACTAAAATTTAATTATAAAACTGATCTAGTTATGGTTTGGTTTATGATTATATATTTTAAATTACATATTTTCACAATACTTCAGCTATACTTATGTGCACTTTATAGTTATCTGCAGAAAAAAACTACTAAGTCTTAAATCCTGAAGTAAACAAAATTCCTATGGCAAATTTTAAGTAAAAAACATTAAGGGTAGTTATCCCTTTGGCAATAACGAATGGAACACACACTTAATAAAACTCCCGGTAGGAAGCTACAGTGCTATTAAAGCTGCAACCAAGCCAAAATGTAACTTGTAAATTAGCACACTTCCAGTAAAAGCAAACTCTTCAAAAAGCCAAAACAGAAACCAGGCTGAAACACAGTGCTTTAAAAGTAAAATGAAATGTAACCTGTAACCTGCCTGCAGCTGTTAGCACACTCCCGGTAAAAGCAAACGTCTTTATAAAGCTAAAACAGAAAGCACACTCAAATGAAAGAAAACCAAGCTGCAGCTAGATCCTATCCTTATTCTGCTGCCTTAATGGTCAAGTAGACAGTATGATAGGCACACTTCTTCACTACCTTTCCAGTCGGCAGCAAGTTAGCAACAGATCAAATGGAGCTGCAGCAACACTCTGCTTTGCCATCAAACAGCTCATGCAGCTACAGATATCCAGCCAGCCTCGCTCACAGTGCAGTTTCAAATGGCTGTTCCATCAGTACAGCATAGAAAATGGCTTGCTCACATTGTAGTCATTCCCCACAAGGATTTTGAGCACATTTCAGACAGAAATGTGAAATGCATGCACATTGAGCTTCAGGCAGGCTGTTTCACAGAGCTGACGTCATCGCGCACGTGTCAGTCAGGAAATAAAATGTACAATAAAAGTGCCGGGAACTCGGAAATGAAGGGGTGCCACTCGGGAATCGTGGCACCCCATTATTTGGACCCCAAAACTCGTTTTTTACCAAGTAATTCGGTACGGTTGGGAGGTATGCTGACAGCCCATGTGGCCATGCACATTCACACTCCTGTAGTGGCAGTACCACCAGTACTACCGAAGGGAGGGTGCTGTCCACACCACAATGTAGCAGGCCATGGGCACGTGGTCCTTGTCAGTCTAGTGAGGGATACAGAGCCAGCAAACACAGTCAGGGAGTAGTACCGCATCTGGCCTTGGGCCTGGTGGTGACAGTGACACTCCTGGCAGAACCAGTTCCTGTGGCCGGAGACAGTGAACTCTACATCCTACTGTGAAGACTGCCAGCCCAGCTAGATAGAATTCTGTAGATAATTCTGTCATTTGTAAATATTAATATAAGCCACAGGCTTGCTCTCTTAAGAAAATCATGTTAAATGTTGAATATCAAAAATATAACAGTGCATTCTGCTGGAAGAAAGCTAATAAGTTAAGCATTGTATGACTGTGATCTGAAACTCGGAGCCGTGAAGTCTAGACCAGCAGATTCTTTCTATTGTTTTGAGACCAGAGTTAATTGCTAGATTTTACATATATAATGTCTTTAATTGCTGTGGTTTCCCGACCAGGTCCAAGATCAAAGAAATGTTAAACTCTGAGTTTCTGTTAGCCACGGAACCAGAGAAGAATGATGTAATCTAAAATGAGTCAGCAGTGATATATTACCAATTTAACACAGAGAGAGAGAGAGTGAGAATAGTACATTTAGTCTAGCCCTTTTCTATATTTATGTCAGAACTATTCTACATTATTAAGGACTCCACTCTATAGCTGTGCCAGTGGGGAGTCTTAATGGGGATCTGGAGAGAAACCAGACCCAGACTGACTGTGATCTGTGTGTGCTCTTATGGGGAATTGTACTTTACTGTGTGTGTATTTGTTATCCTTCCCAATGTGGAAGCCCCTCACTGGTGTTAGTGGTGAGGATTGAGGCTCCTTGATAAATGGGACAGGGTGCAGCTGTCACACCTGCCTTGTATGGTCTATGGCTGTCCAACATACTTCTGTGTAGGGCTAGCGCATGGCTTGACTGTGTGCACACACACTCGCACATCACTATTACATGCAGGTCACCACCAGACGCACACAGCTCCTCTCCATGGCTCAGTTGAACACCACCCCTCCAGACAGACGCACACAGACACACGATGTGAACTGTATGGCCCAGCCTAGGTCTTTGGCAACCCCCACACCACACCCTATGCATGTGATGATACCTGTGCCACATCCCTGTTATCCATACCATTGATGCAGGGACATGCTAATGTGTGCCTGATGCACAGGGTGAATACAGTACAAGTAATGCCAGTGTGTAGTGTAGTAATGTTTTGCTGTGTAATGTGTTGTCTGCTTTCAACTGTCATGGGTACACATCGAAGTTGGGTACCTCTGCCATGATCCATTACTGCTGTTAGTAGTGCTGACTGACTGTTGTCTCACATACCTTATTCTGTTTCTGTTCCAGGTGTCTGTGAGCCTGGGAAGCTGTCAGCATTACCGAAGCAGAGTATGGCGGAGTGGAAACACAGTGACCTTTTCATCGTCAAGGTACGGCTCTATATGTACATGTTCATCTAGGTGTGTACGCATGCAACAGTGTATGAGGGACAATGGGGTCAGAAAGTGTAATCTTGCATGCATACCCCTTGACATAGCCAGCGGGCCTTCATACAAGTCACCTGGGTGTTCCGTAGGAGTACAGGTTCATAGATACAGAGGAGGTTACTAGAGTATTGGCCCCGAGTCCCATACGAGCCTAGCCATTACTTTATCCCCAACAGAATCATCAATCAACACCTGTTGCCCCTGCCATTGCTGGACACAGGTTGAACTCCAGGGACAGATGTATTTTTTTCCCATCCACTCAACCTTGATGCAGTTGATGAGGGCATGCATGGTACTGTGTTTGACATGTTTGGGGAGCGTATTCCTGACACAGGGCAGCCTCTGGTAGCCAAACCTGACTCTCCAGCATGTGTTTGCTATCTCATATGCATGTCAGGCCTCTCGTACTGGTAATGTGCACAGAGTTATACGCTTGTACATGGGGTACATGGGGCAGCTGTTGAAAGGCTGAACACAACACTGCCATCTTGGCATGCCACAGACACCTGTGGACAACCTGACCGGTAATCAGTGGGGCAGTACTGATTACAGGCTGTCGGCATGGAACAGGTGTTGAGGGCTATAGCTGACCTTTGTGGGTGTTAATAGCCTTTACAGTTTCTGCAGATGTCTGCATAGGTGTACAGCAGACGGGCCATGTTGCTAATGTATTGTTGTACTGACTGAGGACTATTCAGAGGTAATGTCCACCTTTTGTCTGGATAAGGTCCCTGTACCTATGTGGTGAATCAGAGTCTTCCTCCGTTACGTCAGGAACTTCCTTGGCAAAGTCCAGGTTTGTTCCAAATTAGGCCTTAACAGTATCACATACACTAAGCCTGTTGACTTCGCCAACCTGCTAGCAGGTTCATCCCCTTTCCCTCCCAAAGGCCCTTTCAACATCCCCAATACTTGATCCCGCACCTCAGATCTCCGTAGATTAAGTGTTACATGCCCTATCCAAGGCAAAAACACAGTTTCCATGGGACCTGATAGAATCCCAGGATGTATTCTGTACCATCTCCAGCAAGAACTGGCTTCGCCATTGAGCAGGCTATTCAACCACAGCCTAAGTACTGGATTCATTCCAGCAGAGTGGAAAACCGCCATTGTCATCTCTTTGCACAAAGGTGATGCCACTACTGACCCTGGAAACTATCGCCCTATTAGCTTGACAAGTCTGATTTGTAAAGCCATGGAGTGTATTATTATGGATGTCATAAACAAGGACATAGGCAATCTCTAAGCATTTGGGCCGACCCAGTTCAGAGTAGTCAAGGGCAGATCTTGCTTATTGAACCTGGTTGACTTCTTTGAGACTGTCACCAAGGCCCTGCATGAGGGAAAGTCAGTACATACAGCTTACTTTGACTTGGCCAAGGCCTTTGACACAATCCCCTCACTCCGGCATCATCAAAAAGTGAACACAACTTGGCGTAAATCCCTATCTCATCAGGTGGGTGGCCAACTGGCTCAAAGACAGGACCCTCAAAGTCACAATAGGCACCCCCACCTGCGATAGCAGACCTGTCACTAGTGGAGTTCCCCAGGGATCTGTCCTGGGACCCTTACTGTTTTGCATCTATTTCTCGGAGGTACAGGCAAAGACGAAAGACCTGTGGCTGACCAAGTTTGCCAACGACTAAGTTGAGTGCTATCACTGACTCCCCAAACGATGTTAACATACTGCAAGAGGGTCTCACAGCAACTAATGACTGGTGCCAAAGTCAGAGTCTCAAGCTAAATACCAAAAAATGTATCATACCATTCGGCAAAAAGACGACCCCTACTGATTACCACATCAACTACAACCCCCTAAGCACACAACCTGTGGTGACAGACCTGGGCACTCAGGTTGATAACCTCACATTCGACCATAATGAAATGTCAGTGGACAGAAAAGTCTTTTACTTGATTCAGCTCATCAGTAAAGGGATTGCATCCAGAAAAAAGGAGGTTATCACCTCTCTGTACTCCTCCCTCATTAGACCCATAATTGAGTAACACTCCCCATTTGAGATGCACCTCTCCAAATATCTACACCAACTGGAAAGGGCACTGAAATACCTGACAAAGATAATCCACGGCCTCAAACACCTCTCCTATGCAGACAGGCTCAAATCACTATCACTGTAGTCAGTATCGTACAAATTGCTCAGGGGTGATCTGTGTCTTTCCTACAAGGCAATCTCTGACCCTGCCCTACTAGAGATGCTCCATATCTAGAAGTCTAACTCCTCACACACTACCCGCTCAGAGAGGCCTGAACCCAATATGTGACATTAACAAAACCTGATGGAGGGACAAGGTTTGTCTCCCAGAGGCTGCCCCATCTCTGGAATAGACTTCCCATACACGTCAAACAGAGCACCTCGTTGATACTTTTCAAGCACAACCTTGATGAGTGGATGGGAAACCACAAATCTGTCCCAGGGGTTCCACCTGTGTCCCTCATTGACAGGAGCCACAGGTGTTGACTGGGGTTTCTTTTGAGGGATAAACTCTTGGCTAGGCTTGTAAGGGCCCTGGGGCCATTAGCCTAGTAACTAGGAGGCTATGATCCTATGAAGTAATTCCTGAACACTGCCACTACTTGTTGCCTGCATACAACATCGTTGGCATCCTGAGTACTCAACGTCTGTTATCGCACTCTGTGTGTTTATACGAGTTTATGGGGTTGGTGCTGATATGGAAAAAAATGAGGACATGTCCACCTTGACACTCTTTCCATACCCACTGTATGGCCCATTGCAGTGTGTTAACAGCAGTTTGTGGCTCAATTCTGACACAGCCTTAGGCTGTACCTACATATGTAGGTGGTGGCAGTTAAGTAATCCACATGTATAAAGGCATGGATGCTGAGGCAGCAGGTAGTCACAGGGCCTTCACACGTCTACATACTTCACACACAGGAGACAGATTGTGGTTGCCACCTTATCAAAATGTGGACTGTGGGACACGTCTTGTAACATGACAGCTGGCAGGACATACCATATCCATGGTAAGTGCAACACACAGGACTTCCTTTGGTTTGATACTATGACACCTTATTTGTGTGGCATTACCTTAGCTTACACTATTTGTCATAAAGTACAGTTTTGTACCTACCATAAATGTAGATGTCCGAACTGGATAGCATCTGCAGTCATAACAAATGGGTTGTCCTGTCGTCAGGCAGCCCTTCGGTCGGCCGGATTCCAAAGTCTGGGTCCGGCTTCGGCTGATGTCGCACTTCACCCGACGTCATCTCTGCTGGTCTTCGGGTATAAAGGCATCAGCCGGCGCCATTTTCCTCAGTGTTTCTTGCCCCAGATGCCAGTTGCCCTCTTGGAAGGCTAAATTTTGGATAAATGCCAATGTTTCCAAAAAAGCAGAAGGCAAACACAAAAAATAAGCATGTATGTACATATATACAAACAAATACACCATAAGAGACTCCCCAGCTAGCTATTAGGAGGGTAAATACCCTAGGAGTACCACAGAGGGGAAGGAGGGTGGGTAATTCTGACTGCAGATGCTATCCAGTTCGGACATCTACATTTATGGTAGGTACAAAACTGTACTATGTCCTTCATGGATGCATCTGCAGTCATAACAAATGGGTAGAATACCATAGCCAAACTAGGGGCGGAGGAAGAAAAATTATGGTGTAGTTAGGATCCCTTGCAGTACAGCAGTGGCAAACCCTGCTCGGGATCTAGAGTATAGAGGTAAATTATAATGCTTGGCAAATGTATGCACGGAGGTCCAAGTAGCCGCCTCAATAATGTCCTTGGTTGCCACTCCTCATAAGAAAGCTGTGGTAGTGGCTGTAGCCCTTGAAGAATGAGGTCTTATGTTCTGTGGAATTGGTTTTCCATGGTAGGAGTAACAGAATCTTATGCAATTTCCTATCCATTTGGAGATTGTCTGTTTGGAAATTGCTTTTCCTTCCCTTCCTGTTGCATAGGCTACTAAAAGCTGGTCAGTTTTTCTGTTACTTTTGGTTCTGTCCAGGTAGTAGCGTAACTGCCTATGTACATACAAGGTATGCAGCAGTCTTTCCCCCCTGTTCTGTGGATTGGGAAAGAAGGTAGGTAGGTGGATTGCCTGGTTTAAAGACACTCTGGATACCACCTTAGGCATAAATGTAGAATTAGTTCTCATGGACACCCTATCTTGATGGAAGATTAGGAAGGGTTGCACTGCCATTAAGGCCTGTAGTTCCGAAACCCTCCTTGCTGAGGTAATTGCCAGTAGGAAAGCAGTTTTCCATGACAGGTGTTGCAGATCTGCTGTTGCTGCTGGTTCAAACGGAGGGAGTATCAACTTTTCTAGCACAAAGTTCAAGTCCCATGCTGGCAATGGTGGTTTCCTAGGAGGTTTTACATTCTTGATCCCTCTGAGGAACTGCCTGAGTAGAGGGACTGGTGGATCGAAGCTGTATTCTGCTGAAATAGCTGATGCATGTATCTTGATGGAGGAATAAGACAGGCCTGTATGTAGAAGCTCTGCCAAGTACTCCAGAATGTTAGCAATATCTATGTTCGACACATCTTTTCCTCTTTCAGTACTCCAAATGACAAACCTTTTCCATTTTCCTGCATAGTTCCTTCTTGTTGAAGGTCTGCGGGCTTCAAGGATAATGTCTTTAACCCTTTGGGAAAGGTCTGGGTTAGTTGCTGCTATGTGATGTTCCAGGCAGTCAGTTGCAAGGTTTTAGGTTTGGATGCATGATGTTGTAGTTGTTCTGAGTTAACATCAAAGGCATCAGGGGTATTGACCACATTCTCTCGAGACATGCTCCTCAGCAATGGGTACCAGTGTTGTCTTGGCCAATTCGAGCTATCAGGATTATCCTTGGGCGTTCCTCTTTGATTTTCAGTAGTACCTTGTGCATCAAGGGAAGAGGTGGAAATGCATATGCTGTCAGGCCTTTCCAGCTGAAGGATAGAGAGTCCACCTTCCATGCAAGTGGGTGGAATGTCCTTGTGCAGAATTTTTGAGCTGGTGATTGAGTGGGGATGCGAATAGATCTATTTGTGGCATTCCCCATTTCTTTGTGATGGCCTTGAAGATGTCCGGGTGTAGCATCCATTCGTGAGCATCCGAGGTGGTTCTGCTTAACATGTCTGCTAGGGTGTTCTCTTTTCCCGGCACAAATATTGCCTGTAACTGGATGTTGTAGCTGAGAGCCAGATTCCAAAGGTCCAAAGTCATTCTGCATAAGGGGTATGAATGAGTGCCTCCCTGTTTGTTGATGAACCACATGACTGTGGTGTTGTCTGTCCTTATCATCAAATGGCCTTCTTTGAGGAATGGTCTGAATTTTTGGATTGCCAGTTTTACTGCCAGCATTTCTTTTTGGTTTATGTGCAGGTGCAGCTGGTCTTGAGTCCACAATCCTTGTATGCATTTGTCCAGCATGTGCGCCCCATCCTAGGTCTGAGGCGTCCGTTGTGATGGTTTGGCTTGCTCGAAAGTTGTGGAAGGGTAAGCCTGGGTTTGACTGGCATGCTTGAGCCCACCATAGGAACTCCTGTTTTAGGCATGGGATTAGTGGGATTTCTGTTTCTAAGCTGTGCCTGTGCTGAGACCATAAATTCTTTAGGTACCACTGTAGCTTTCTCATATGCAGTCTGGCATGTGGGACCAAGATTATGCATGATGCCATGAAGCCCAAGGCCTGCAGAACTTTTCTTGCTGTTAGTTTGTTCTGCTTTGTTAATGCCAAGAAGTAAAGAGGGAGTTCTTTTGTTTTCTGCAGTTAGGAATGCCATTTGTTTTACTGTGTCCAATTCAGCCCAAGAATGTTCTTGTTTGGGATGGTATCAGCCTTGACTTTTGTAAATTGACTGTGTATCCCAGGGCTTGTAGCAAGTAAATGACCCTTTGTAAATCTGTTCTCAGCTTGCTTTTGTTGTCTGCTTGTAACAGGCAGTCGTCCAGGTATGGATAAATTTGGATTCCCTGTAGTCTGCAGTGAGCGATTACTGATGCCAGGCATTTTGTGAATACTCTGAGCGCAGTAGATAAGCCAAAGGGCAATGCTGAGAATTGATAATGCTCTGATCCTGCAAGAAATCTGAGGTATCTTCTGCAATTTGGTCGAATGGGGACGTGCAGGTATGCCTCCTTGAGATCTAGAGTTACCAGCCAACACTCCTTGCCCAGCATGGGAAGAAGTTACTGTAGGGTCAGCATTTTGAATTTTGGGACAATGATGTATGTGTTTAAGACGGACAGGTCGAGAATAGGTCTCCAACTTTTCTCTTTTCTTGGTACTAGGAAGAGTCTGGAGTACAATCCTTTGCCCTGTTCTGTTATTGGTACTCTTTCCACAGCTCTCATCCTTGTTAATTTCGCTATCTGCTGTAGAGCTTCTATTTTTTGATTTGGAGGTAGGTTTGGCATTCCTCTTTTTACTGGTAAGGTGTGGAAGTGGAACCGGTAGCCTTGGTCTATGGTTTGCAAAATCTACTTGTCTTTTGTGATATAGTGCCAATTTTTCGAAAATAAGGCTAACTTTCCGCCTAAAGGTGCTGCTATTTGCTCCCTGGTAGGCGGTGTCAGAGCCAAGTCACTGTGATTGTCCTGTTGCAGTGGCAGTGGTTGTGTCTGTGCCTCGGTTATTGCCTTGCCACTGTCGTCCTCTGTAGGCTCCTCCTCTGGATTGATTTCTGCCTCTAGAGCGTCTATTCCTGCCCCTTTGGGATTTTGTGGAGTCTGGAAAGGACCAATTTTTGGCAGGCCAGTTCCTGCTAAACCTTGGGGGCTGAACCTGTAAGAAATCTTTAACTGTTTGTACAGATTTTGCCTTTTCTTCCATTTTCTTCATTACTTGCTGGGCAGGTGTACTAAATAGACTGTCCTTATCCATAGGAGCATCTAACAGCTTTGCTTTAACATGATCCGGTAAGACCTGTTCTTTCAACCATGCATGCCTTCTTATCACTGTGCCAGTCATGGCTGATCTAAATGAAGTCTCCAGTGCATCATAGCCACATTTTAAGGAATGGTTACTAACCTGTTGGATGTTATTCACCATTTCTAATACATATTTCTTATCTAAGGATTCATCAGAGGACAGTTTTTTAGTTAACTGATCAAGCATAAACTCTTGGTATTGGATCATATGAAACTGACAGTTTAAAGCTCTAGCTGAGAGAGTAGCAGAGGTGTAAACTTTTTCCCCATCTCTCTAAGGACCTGGATTCCCTTTCAGAAGGAATAGGGTTTTGCTGTGGTCGAGGCTACTGCCTTAGGCCCCTGGGATATAGTTTCGGGATCTGCAAGTGGGGCCTTGTATAGGTGGTGATGAGTGTCTGGCACCCTGTAAAATCTATCTGGTTTGGCAGGGGCTGGAGGTAAAGAATCAGGAGCAGTGCAAACATCATTAAATGCATCATCCACAACAGGCAGTACAGGAGGTATAGCTAAGGGCCTATGTTGTGGTAAGTGCAGAAAAGTCCTAAGCCTTTTTCTTGAATCTGAGAAATCTTGTCCCTGCCATTGGAATTGTTCTCTCATGGCATGTAAGGTTTCCCCAAAGGAAAATTCCTCTGGTGGAGAGGCAGCTGGAATGGATTCTTCAGCATCGGAATCTTAGAAAAAGGAGCCTCTGGCTGGTCTGTAATGTCCGAGTCATCCGCAGAATCATCAGAGGACACTGGCTCGGGGGGCTCTGCTCTAGGTCTCTTTTCTGGGGGCTGAGAGGCCCTGTCTGGGTGAGATTGGGATCCCCTAATTAAGGATATTAAATCTTCTGCCAGAGTAAGCATTTGTGAACTTGAAGTGGGCCTGTGTGAGGGGGGCTTAACAGGCACTGATTTAACAGATTTGGCTGCTTTAGCCCTGGCAAAGGCCTTAATAGACATGGCTGCAGGAGGCCTAGCAGCACCACGTGCTGAGGTAGAGACATCCAAAGGGATGGTGTCTGATAAATCACTAGGAACCACAGTTGTAGGCAAAATTTCTGAGGCCGATTCAACTAAGGTAGCAGGAGCCTCAGTAGTAGTCATGGATTCGCTGAAGATTGACCGGTTTTCTCGGTTTCGCGAAACAGAGACACTCGCTTGCTTAACCGTGGTTTCGCGAAACCGCGGACCGCAGTGTCGGTCTTTTCTTTGCGTTTTTAAGAATTTGGGTAGTCGGGGGATCCGGCGGCATAATGTACGCAAAATCTGAGCCGAAAAACTGTTCAGCAAACTCCGACCGACGCCTAAGCGTTCGTCGGTTGAAGGAAGCACAGGCGAACAGGCTGCTACGTCGTGGTCTGGGCCTAAGCAAGGCAGACAGTAAGAGTGGAAATCTTTATGAGGTATTTGTTTCCCACAAGTTAAACAGTTATTGACTTTTTCTGACATCGGCTGAGGCAAGAAAGTGTCCCCAACGGGGTACTTAGCTTTTAGAAGTCTTGAGTAGTATTCGGTAGTAGTAATCTCTGGATCTGACTGACCGGCACTTGCGAACAGCTTCTGCTTCGGGCGCCACGCGGCAAGAAAGACTGAGGAAAATGGCGTCGGCTGATGCCTTTATACCCGAAGACCAGCAGAGATGACGTCGGGTGAAGTGCGACATCATCCGAAGCCGGACCCAGACTTTGGAATCCGGCCGACCGAAGGGCTGCCTGACGACAGGACAACCCATTTGTTATGACTGCAGATGCATCCATGAAGGACATCATTAAGGTGCTTCTGATGTGCAATAACTGCTCTATGCAATCAGTAGACAAATGTATGAAAAGTTTGTTGTCCTGCACTCTCGGGACCTCTACTGTTTCAATTGTTGTCACAGGTCAAACTCTGCCAAACATGGACTGCAACCTGTAGGGTGGTACAGACGGTGGCCATACCTAGGACCTCTGTATATACCTGAAGACTGTCCTGATGTTTGACACGTTTTCTTTCAGTCTGTCATAACATTGTGGTTTTCTGGCAAACTGTTGGGAAATCATGACAGGCCAACATTCCAGATTAATGACGGATATTGTCATGTAACAACACATACTCTATGGAATGTGCATTCAGATGCACGAACTGTTCTGGCATCTATTTTCCATGCATGTCACAGTGACATGTGATGGTTGTGCTCAATGTTAGGTCTTTGCCCCACTTTTCCATGTCTTTCTGTGAGGGGTTCAGAGGTATACTGGTGGCCATAACACAGTTAGATAGCTGCAAGGGGACACACACACACACACACACACACACACACACACACACACACACACACACACACACACACACACTACCACAGTTGCAGTATTGACATTAGAACTCCTACCTATCAAGTTACATGTACTATAGTGCTACGTAGTTATTGCACTTGTCATGGAGCTTATAGGCTGAAGAGTGTCCAAAGGTACTTCTAAGGTAAATGACATCAGCAGGCCTTGTAAAACAGGGCAATGGGAAGTGTACCGGGTGGGGAAAGGCCTCAAATGACTTTAACCTACAAACACAACAAAGGCGGGTGATGTCAGATTACAAGCCTTACCTCACAACTATTACACAATGGAGATCCCCAGCCAGTATATCACTGAGGTGCTGGACTGTTTACACAGCTTCATCAGCCAATTGGTTGTAGTCATACCTCTCACCTGGCCAGATTCGCTGGCTTGTCTGGGATTGTTTGCGTCACCGCACTGGATGCCGCAAGGTGCCTGTCTGCACCGCTCCGGATTCAGGGATCTGAACCAGATTCCCTTTTGATCAGTCGAGGGTGACTGAGGCTATTGCCCATCCCTTTGGAATGGCGCTCACCTATCTCTCAGGACCGACTGACCATGTTCAACTGCTGTTCACATGGAACCCTTCTCCGCTTCGGCCTTCAAAGAACTTGTTTGAATATTCTCTCATTCTCTCTCTCTGCCTGTGCATGACTATGGGCCACCTACAGATAGCCGAGGGTAATCCTATGTGATGGAGGTGGGGAGAGAGAGTTAAGCTGTACATAGCTGTCTGTATGCAAAGATATATATGCACAATACAGCTGTATAGTCTGATGTAGGTTTAGACATGGCTGTAATTCTCCAAGTGTAGGAGCATGACCAGTGTGACTTTCTATAGTAAGAGTGGGTGTCCATTCCAGAGATAGCTGTAGTCTGGTCCTGGGTTTTGTGTGTTCCAGCCACACCAACCTCTTAGTGCAAGAATTCTGGACAAAGCCTGTCAAAATGGGGGGACAATGGGCCAAACATAGGAACATCTCTGAAATATTGCTCTTATAAACTTAAAGAATAACGCTATTCCAACACAGAGTTTATTACATCTGGGGAGAAGTTGCTAGAGTAACTGTTTTAGCATACATTTTCTGAAGGATATGAGGCCTGAAACTGAAATGTATGTCATTTACTAACATAAATCCTCAGATCATCCCAATGATTTACCAGAAAGATACACGTTATGAGGAAAACACCAAAAACATATGAGCCAAAATTCTGGACATTCTGCAAAAATCTGGGCTGATGAAAATGTGTAAACAGTCCAGCACCTCAGTGATATACTGGCTGGGGATCTCCTGGTTGTGTGGTATCCTTATTAAGTGAAAAAACGTATCATGGTGTGGTATGTCAGTGGCGGAGCAGTACAGAGTAATGTGGTGAACCGCTGACAGATATTTGTTTACAGGTTCATAGCAGGTTACTAGGCTACTGTCCCTGAGGCCCTTATAACTCTAGCAGACAAGAGTGTAGCCTTTGTTTAGACATGTCAGAAGCCAGAGCCCCTGTCCAGCAGAGATGAAGATGGAATCCCAGGAGTGCATTTTCTGTTTCCCATCCAGTTATCCATGGAGCACTTCAAAAGGGTTACTAATGTACTCTAGTTGGTGTGGACAGGGAATATATTCCAAAGGTGGGGGAGTCTGTGGGACACACATCTGTCATGCCAAAAGTCCTACTGATATCACAGACCAGGTTGAAGCTGCACCTACAGGCTGCTCGAGTGGAGCTCGACTTCCAGATATGCAGCAGTCCCATCAAGGCAGGGTCTGGATTGCTCTGTATGCCACTCAAAGGTCAACTCTGAGGAGTCTGTATGAAACTGAGTAGACGGACAGTGCTTTTAGCTTATCTGTGTAGGGTAGGTGTTTGAGGTCCTGGATTCTTCAAGTGAGGAAACTCTGATCTCTCCAGCTGCTGCATGTGCTTTGTGAGGTACATGCCAAAGGGGGCATTGTACTCAATAACTGGCCTTAAAAAGGTAGAATACATGGATCTTATGACCGCTTTGTCCCTGGATGAGATACCCTTACTTATGAAGTGGGCCATGTATAAAGCTTTCCGTACAATGGTAGCAACATGGTGGTCAGAAGTCAGGTGGACCATGTATAAAGCTTTCTGTACAATGGTAGCAACATGGTGGTCAGAAGTCAGGTTGCTATCAGCCTGGGTGGCCAAATCCCTCACTACTGATTGTGTACATAGGACATTGTTGTTAATGTGATATGTGGGGACGTCACTCTCCCCGAAGGGGATGATGATGCATTTTCTGGCATTCAGCTTCAGGCTATGTTTCTGGCAACAGTCATTTGTTTGAGAGACCCCCTCTTGGAGGACGTCCACATCACTTGAAGAATGGATGACTGTGCCCAGCTTGCAGTCATCTGCAAACCTGGTCAGCCATAGGCCATAGCACCTCAGAGAAGTATATCCCATATAACACAGGCCCCAAGACCGATCCCTGGGGTACACTGCTAGTTATGGGTCTACTGCTCGAGTTGGCTACCCCCTATTATGATTATGTGGTTTCTATCAGTGAGACAGTTTGCTACCCATCTGGTAACATATGGATTGATGAATAGCTGACAGAGTTCATCTACTATAGCCAAGTGGGGAATAGTGTTGAAGGCTTTGGCCAAGTCAAGGTGGGCGGTGTGCACCATCTTTCCCTCATCCACGGCTTTGGTGGTTGTCTCAAAGAAGTGTACCAGATTTAAACAGACATACCACCCTTGACAAGGCCATAATGTGTGTGGTCGAGTATTTGGAGTTTGCCAATGTCCCTGTTACTGAGGTCCACAATAATCTGTTGCATGGCCTTGCAGATCAGGCTAGTTAGGCTGATGTGTCTATAATTTCCTGGATCAGTGGACACTCCACTATTGTGTAAAGGGATGACAGTGGCGGTCTTCCACTCGGCTGCGACAAAGCCGATACTCACACTTTGGGTGACTAGGGTGCCTAACGGGTGCTGCAAGTTCATGCCTGAGTTCATGTAGGATGCAGCCTGGGATGTTGTTTGGTTCCATGGAGGCTTTTTCTGCCTCTGAGAAGGCTGTGATGACCTCTTTCCTAGAGATAAGGGGTGGGCAGGTACTGGGGATGTCCTGATTTACTGACGGGGGGACAGAGGGGAGAAGTTTCTGCTGAATCTGTCTGCCAGTAGATTGGCTATATCTACAACATTTGTGTATGTGGTGTTCTTGACCACCAGTTCTGAACAGATCTGGGAGCTTCCTTTGAGACTGCGGACATATGTGAAGAAGGCCTTATGATTGTATCCAGTAGATGTGGGCAATTTGGACTCGAAGATGCCTTTAGAGAATTTCACTGGTGCTCTTATTTGCTTGGTCAGGCTAAGGAGACATTGCTTCCAATTGGGCACCTGCTCCTTCTTGGTCCTGGACAGCAGTTTTTTCCTTTTGTTATATAGTTTCTTTATTGCAGATGTCCACCAAACAGGTCAACTCTTCCTTGCGGAGGATGATTTTGTCCCATCAGGTATTCCTGATTCCATGCATCTATATATATCTATATATTTATATCTATATATCTATATATCTATATCTATATCTGTATCTATATATATATATATATATATATATATATATATATATATATATATATATATATATACATATATATATATATGTTAGTATAGTACTTAGGTGTATATTTGGACGTTGGTGCCCGTTCCTACAGTGGTGGAAGGGGCTGTGCAGCTATTTATACCATCGCTCAGGTGATTGTAATCAGTTTTGGAGAATTTTTCTTTTTACCATAGCTGGGGGGGGGGTCAGAGGAGATGGTGATATCGAAAGTGACCACTTTTTTGTCAGATCTTGCCAGGAAGGATAATACCATAGGGGTGCTGCAGTGGTTAATCATGCTGGTTACTACCAAGTCCAGGATATGCATCACATCTTGTGGGGGTATCAAGAAGCTGTCCCAAGGCATCTGCATTGATAAAATGGGGGAATCTCTGTGCATTACTGTTCCGGCATGAGTAGTTTTTTCAGTCTACGGTTGGGTAATTCAAGTCAGCCAAGATCAGGGTAAAGGGTTGAATCTTGACAGATTTGTAGAGGTCCAGATAGGTGGAGTGGGCATCCTGAGTCAAATATGTGGGCCTGTAGCTACGTATAATTTGAATAGGGGTCTTGTCAACAGTTAACTGCATGTGAGTGCCTCGTGTGCATCAGACTGTTTGACCAGCCTGGAGGTGTGTGTCTGTTTAATATATATTTATACTCCACCTCCTTTGGCTTTGCTGGCTACATTTTGGGGTCTGTGTGTGATAGGAAGAGTGACCAGGTAAGGATAGGTCTGTGCCTGCACACATCAGCATCTTCCAGGGTTAAGAATGCTTGCAATGAGCGCCGTTTTCATGTTTAGACCATTAGCGTTTAGCGGCATGACCTTTAATCTGTGTTTTGTTGAGAGTTTTATGTTGGTAGTATCAACCCCCATGACTTTCTCTTACAAAAAAAAAAAAAAAAGGCACTATGGGGGAGGCAAGAGCCTTTGCCAGAAGCCTGAAGGCCAAGTGAGACGGATGCAAGCCATCTCTAGCAAAGCAGCATGATCTGTCGATCATATGTTCCCAGGCTGCCACGCACTGTATTCCCCTGGGATGACGGCTGAAAGTAAGCCAATTGTTAATGTCAGTCATTTTCTGTTTGTATTGAGGCATCATTCTGGGTGATGGTAGAATTCTGCTTAAGCCTAGGGACATACCTGCATGGGACACATACTCAGCAATTTCAATCATGTCCTCCTATAGTCCAGGGAGGTATGTCTGAAGTCGTTCACACCGACATGGACTAAGGCACAGTCATAACAGTACCTGTTGTGGAGAGACTTGATATGGCGGATTCTGGCACCTGACAAACAAGCAACCATGACTTTCTCCTTATCCAGCCTGGTGAGAGGCACATCTGTGTGTCTCACAATGGCTCCTATGAGTAATATGTTGGGTTTATGGTAAGGCCTTAGTGGTTGCGACACATTGGTGTATGGACTATGCATGGTCCATGTTGTGGAGCATTTGGGAGCTCTCATCTGTTTTTGCCTCTGAGGTGCCCTTTGTTTGAGTTTGCTTTTGAGAACCTCCACGTATGTGGGTGTGTGTTGTGTAGTTGAGGGTGATGTTTACTGACTCCGTACACTGCAGGGAACCTATGTTACTGCACAATTTGTTCTGGTGTGCACATTCTTCATTTGTCTGGCCAGTGGTTCCCCTTCCTCTTATGTGTCTCGTTGTCCTGCAGCCCAGTCACCGGCTTTGTCAACAGTTGTTGCAGTTATACATTTGTATTTCTGGTGTGAGCAGGGCAGAAGTCGTGACTTCACACCTCTGAGTGTACCTGTTTAGCTGACTGCCCATCATTGCACCCCTACATCTGCTGTGGTCCTCAGATGGTTTATGCTGCAATGTTATTATAAGGCTACATGTTGGCCCTAGCTGTCAAACCGTCACAGACTGACATCGGGATAGGCCCATATATGACAGTCAAACACAGGCCCACACATGGTGACAGGGTGTTAATATTGCTCTGCCAAACAGAGACAGTTGGGAGACCGGTTTGTTATTAGCTTGCTTTTTCTTATGGATATGACGTCTGCTTCTCCGATGTCTGCTATTGATGTTTTCACATCAACTTTTATTGTTTTGCAAACAGTTTGGCAGGCAAATGCAATGTTATGAAAAGCAGAACAGATATACGAAGCATACTTGTGGTCCTTCTGTGACACCCTGTCATTACAGGGGTATAAATGGTGCCCATGACTTGTCATCAGTATTGACACAGTAGGTGGCAGCCATTTATAACCCGCAGCACACTGACTTCCAAGAACCTGCTGTCCTACTAGGCACTGTGTAGGCTACTCCGAGCTGTGTACTGTCCATATGTGTGGCCGTATGGCATGTCCCCCTCTGGCAAATGCCTGGTACAACTGTGATGCATACCAGACGTGGGAGTCATGATAACTGCCAGGGCTGCCAGTACACACACTGAATATAATGCCCTAGGAAATGCACAAGACCCAGCAGTTAGAGTGATACCTCTAGCTGTTGACATAGACTCTACCCTCTTCACTGGGTGGTGCTTTAATGTGGACACAAGTGCAGTCTATGGCACCCAGTACCTCTGGGTAGTGTGCTACACAGTGGAAGTGACGCACATTGCTGTTCCTCTCCTCAGGGGTGCTGGGAAATCTTAGGCCTTTTGGAAAGTACCTGTAGCTAATATTCTTAAGGCTATACATACCTTTGTTTCCACTGGGATGGGTTCCCCTTGGTCGGCTCTGGGTCTGAGGTGGGGGCAGTAGAGCTTGGTGAGTTGATGTAGTATGTCCCTGTCCACCCTGCAGAGCTCCATCACCAGCTCATGTAGCCCCTGAAAGGTAACCCTAGGTTTGAACATTCTTCTCCTCCTCAGTCTCAGCTGGTTGTCAGCATCATCCTCATCACTGCCCTCAGTCTAGCACGTAGAGATTAGCAAAGCAGCAGCAGTCCCTATCATTTTGTCAGTTGAAATTCCCAAGTGTGTACTCCAATAGTGAAGAGCATGTGGGAAACATCAGATTGAAGGGTGTTTGCATACTTCATACTGGTGTGGTGCAGAAGCAGCCTGTGTGATTGGCTGACTATGATACATTCCACCTGCCAGCTGCGTTACTGAGGGGTTTGAATGGGCCAGTGTGAGTGCCAAAGGGATTATTAATCATTTATAGTTTGTCTGCTATTTTCTTTTTCCAATTTCCTCCAGTTTTAAGCCCTGCAGCGCTCCATGCAAACCCACGGAGCTAGTGTAAACATCACTGAGCAGCAAGGGCCCTCCCCTGTACACGAGCACACTTAGCTTTTCTTAAACCAGCTAAGCAACCTCACACACACACCCTTGCTTAGCTGAGCACAAACAGAAGCCACTGAGCTCCAATGTGCTTACACAAACCATGACACACCCCCTTTTCATGGCAGCTGCCTCTTCTGCCTACACCACCACGTTGTAGCCTCTACATGGTTAGGTACCTGTGGACAAGGTGACCCATTTTGCTATTCAGTAAACTTAGCTCATTTACATACACCTAATTGCATATACCCTAGATGCAACACTACACAAGAGCCTATGTCCTTAGCAACCACTATAACCTGCCATTGTATGAGTCTGCATGCTGGTCAGTATAATGGGGAAATTCAATTTACCTTACATATTGACATTTTACTATTTTAATATTATTTTCTGCAAGATCGCATGTTTGAGCGCCGCTGTGCTCCGCTTAACATCTAACATGTGCTAAAACAAAAAAAACTTTTGATTTTGTACATTTTGCATTAGTTTTACATGCCAATGGCCACAGTTTGGGCCATTGGCATACCTAGTGCACCTAATGCATGCTTTACTTTTAGCTGTCACAGCCTCATTTTTCTTCCAGTCCAGTACACTGGCTCCTACATGGATGCCTGTCCGCTTCCCAGATCGGTAAATCACCTCATTTGCATGTTTTTCACCAGCAAATGGGGTGATTTACATTCCGCAATCTCATCCATGACAGCACAGTGCTGGGATGCTTATGCATGCTCCCAGCCTTGCTTCCTGGATCACTCCACCTTCACTCTCCAGGTTAGAGCCTCGCCACTATGCTTACACAGACATTAGCTCTGTGTAAGAGTTATTGAATTACTTCCTTGGTGTAGGTTCATAGGCAAGTACTAGGCTATCTGCCCGAGGGCATCTATAAGCCTAGCCAGAATGTGTTGGCTTTCGCCACCCCCTTAGATTAGTTCCCTGTGCCTCGGTCCAGCAGAGCCATTAGTTCCCTGTGCCTCTGTCCAGCACAGCCACTGCAGTGATCTCCGGGGTAAATTTTCTGCTTCCCATCCACTCGTCACGGTTTCTCTTGAAGAGTGTTAGTGAGGGGCTCTGCCTAATGTAGATTGGAATCCTGTTCCAAAGCATGGGGAGTCCCTGGGACAGGAAATCTATCCCTCCAGCACATCCTATTTATCGATGTGGTGAGGTTTAGATCCCTAGAGCGTGTGGCTCTTGGGGATTTGTTTTTTTTTTTTTTTTAGGTGGAGCATGTCCATCAATTCTGGGTTAGACATGGCCTTGTATGTCAGGCAGAGACCACCTCTGAGTAAGTGGTATGCAACAGCTGGAGATTCTTCAGTTGGGCTTCATAGGGCATATGTTTGAGGCCAGTAATCCTCTTGGTGAGGTACTTCTGTGGTCTTGTAAGGTACATCCCAAATGGGGTGTTGTACTTTATGATGGGTCTGATGAGGGACGAGTAGAGGGGCACAATAATCTCTTTTGTTCTAGATGCGAACCCTTTTGTAATTAAGTGGGCCACATAGAAGGATTTCCTAACCACCTTGGCAATACGATTATAAAAGGAGAGATTACTATCTACTTGGGTCCCCGGATCCCTTATTACATTTTCTGTATTTAGGGGACTACCACGTATGTGGTAATTCGTGTGTACTTTTGTTTTTTCCAAAGGGGATGACTATGCACTTTTTGGCATTTAGCTTGAGGCCATGATTTTGACACCAGGTATCCATCTCAGTGAGACCCTTCTGGAGGATGTCTGTATCAGCTGGAGAGTCAATCATGGCCCTCAGTTTGCAGTCGTCTGCGAACGTGGTCAGCCATAGTCCTCCTGTGCTTGCCTGTACCTCTGAGAAGTATACACCTAACAGAAGGGTTCCCAGGACTGAGCCCTGGGGGACGCCACCTGTAACTGGTTTAGAGTCGGACCTAGAGCCTGCAACTCTCACTGTGTGGGTTCTATCCGTGAGCCAACTGGCAACCCATCTTGTGACATAGGGGTTTATGTTCAGGCTGGTGAGCTGGTCTATAATACTAGAATGGGGAATGGTGTTGAAAGCCTTTGCGAGGTCTAGGTAGGCTGTGTGGACCTCCTTTCCCTAGTCTAAAGCCTTGGTAATTGCCTCAAAGAAGTCCACCAGGTTTAGGAGCATGATCTGCCCTTAAAGCCAAACTGGGAAGGGTCCAATGTTTGAAGGTTCCCATTGTCTCTGTTAATGAATTCCATGATGATGTGCTCCATAGCCTTGCAGATCAGGCTAGTCAAGCTTACAGGGCAATAGTTCCCGGGTTCTGTTAACTGTTGCTGTGCGCCACTCTAAGGGTAAGTAGCCTGTAGAGAGGCTGAGTTTGAACAGTGAGGGGTTAGTTCATTTTGGAGCTCGTGTAAGACACAGCCTGGGACGCCGTCTGGTCCCATTGAAGCTGTATTTTTGGCTTTGGAAAGGGCTGTTTTAACCTGTGTGTCAGTGATTACCAGGGCACTAACATTCTTCTGGTATGGTTATGGGCCCTTTAGGGGGTGAAGTTTGCACTAAGCCTGTCTGCCAGAATGTTGGCAATATCAGTCGGTTCAGTGTATTTTGTGCCATTCTGCACTAACTCAGAGCAGATCTGAGAGCTTCCACTTAGGTGCTTGACATAGCTATAGACCGCTTTGTGGTTATTTTTGGAATCCTTGGCAATTTTTCTTTCAAAGCTAGCCTTGGATGACTTTATGAGAGATCGTAGTTTCTTGCTGATACTGATCAGGAATGTCTTTCCTTCTTGGGATTTTACTCTTTCCTGCACTAGTCTCCTCCTTCTATTGTATAGCTTGTTTATGGCAGGGGTCCACCAGACTGGTTTCCTTTTCTTAGAGGAGTAAGTCTTGGTTTTGCTTGGGATAGCACGATCCATGCATTCTTGCAGATGCTCAGAGTGCCTTTGTAAGGGATTCAGCAGCTTGGACAGCGCTGTCCTTTAGCAAGGGGGCTGTGGTTTACACCTCTGTCTTAACAAACGTGACATTTGCTTTTGAAAAAGGTTTTTCGTGGTGGTTTCCTTGACTGGGGGTGGGGGAGAATGTGGATATCCAGCGTGATTAGTCTATGGTCTGATCTAACCAGCGAGGGTTTGACCTCTAGTGTAGAACACCGGTCGCCCGTGTTGGTGAGGACTAGGTCCAATATGTTGTCACCTCTGGTGGGGGTGTTGACCAGTTGATCCAGGACGTTCGAGTTTATAAATTCTAGGAAGCATTGGGCAAGGAAGTTAGTACTTGACTAGTTCTCCCAGTTAATGTTTGGGTAATTGAAATCACCCAATATTAGGGCGTTTGGTAGGACCTTCATATTTTCCAGTGTCTCCAGAAACGCAGAATATTGGTCCTGGGTCATGGTGGGTGATCTGTAACGAGCTACAATTTGAATTGCAGTTTTGCCCATTGTTAGATGCACATGGATGATCTCTGCGGCATTGTGCTGTGCCACTAACCTGGAAGTGTGGGTATCCTTGATGAATATGGATACACCCTCACCTTTTGTGTTTCGGTCTGGGTTCTGTGGCCGAAACGTATGGTATGAGTTATAGCCTGGTAGTGCTGGGGTGCTCTCTGGAGCCGTAAACCAGGTTTCTATCACTGCACAGATATTACCCTCAGTTTTTGGTTATTTGTGCTATTTATGGTGGCGGGTTTGTCTTCTGAGTCCTGCCTAAAAAAGGCACTATGGGGGCAGCAAAAGCCTTGGCCAGTATTCGAAAGTCTAAGGGTGACAGGTGAAAGTTATCTCTTGCAAAGCAACATGGCTTATCAAGCACGTCATCCCAGGTGGACAGATACTTAATCCCCTTTGAATGACACCAGAAACTTAGCCAATTGTTGAAATTGATCATTTTTTTCTTTATACTGTGGCATCATTCTTGGTGAGGGCGAGATGCTAGTCAGGGTCAGGGTCATACCGGCCTGGGCTATGTGATCAGAGAGTTCTTCCATGTCTCTTTCCATGTAGTCCAAGGAGGTATGTCTCAGGTCATTCACACCAACATGGACAATGACAAGTTGTATTTGTACTTGTTCTGGACTGACCTGAGCGTTTGTGTTATGTAGAGGATTCTGGCGCCCAACAGGCAGCTAACTGTAACCTTCTCCTTGTCCAGCTTAGTTAGTGGGACATCAGTGTGCCTAACTATAGAGTCACCTATTACTAGTGTGTTGGGTATGTTATTTTGCCTTAAGGGCTGTGATTGGGTGGCACACTGATTATATGAAGTATGTGCTTCATGGTTTGTGATAGGGTGTGGAGGTTGCTTGGGTGTCTGCTTTGGAGGTCTCTGTTGCTTTTGCAGATTTGTATTTAGAGCCTCCGGGTATGTTTTCGTGTATTTATGTGTGTTATTTGCCGGTGTTGGTTTAGTAGGTCTATGCGAGACTGGTGGAAAGTTGCAAGTATTTTCCTTCTCTTGACTGTCAGTTCCAGTCTTGAGTTGAGAGAGCTTTGCCTCCAATTTGGCTGTAAAATTGCATCTCTCGCATATATTAGTGTTTGGTGGTAGGAGGAGAGGGGTTGTCTGTGTACATGAAGCAGTTGTAACATTGCCTCAAAATGCCCAGATTCACCAGTTGGACTGGAGAGTACACCTGAAACTGCCCTTTGGACATGCCTGAATAGGTAAAGTGAGCTGTTTTACTGATTAGCTGGTAGGGACGAATAAAGAGCCTTGTCTTTCTGGACAGTATAGGGGGTCTAGTGCTAGGGTTAATTAGTGCTTGCTATGAGTTTTGAGCAAGTGATGGGCTGTGAAATGAATCGTTTGAGTGCTTAAGCTGAAATTTTGTCTAGTTCCGAGGGAAAAAGTGAAGAGCAGACTTTGTGGAGCTGGAAATAGTTTAACCGTAGCTAACCAGTACTGCCCGGTACGCAAAACTGCACAAATGCGTTTTTTATAGCAGGGAAATAAGAGATAAAAATTAGCCCAAAATGGCCAATAAACTACTAACTTCTGGGCTACAGCAAACCAGGCGCACAAATTTCTGAAAGAAACAGATCAAATAAGCAGGCACAATAAGCCTTTAACCAGAAATTCCCAACTCAGAAGGGCAGAATCTAGTTCCTCCTCCCACAAGAGTGCAGACTACAAACTTTCTTAATGTAAAATAACTGGCCTGAAGCCCAAGTGCTTAAACCAGAAATAATGTGCTTTTAGAATAACAGACACTGAGAGCCTTCAATCAGCAATTCCCAACTTAGAAGGATGTCTAGGGAGCCAAACCTCTTCTGACACATCAGTGTAACAGTTTGGAGGGACAAGTATATTTCGTTGAGGATATCGCTGCTGTAGACTTCTCATCCACATAAAACAAAATTCATCACTGTTCATTTCTAAGTGTGACTTAGACAAATGGGATGGTAAACAGACTGCTCCCTGTACTACTAATGGACAGATGCTGTTCCCCTCCCTCAAATTATCTATTGTATGATCCCAGTCATTTTCATTAAGGGTAATATAGGATTATCAACTATAGGATGGACAAGGCAAAACCTATGACCAAACGAGATAGGTTATTTTGAGCAAAAAAGGGGAAATTAGCTAGGCTTAAAGTGGTCTGCAAGGACAGCTAGGTCTAATATTATGAACCTATAAAAATCATTTCAAACAAAACTATCTCCATATATTGTCTCATCACATGAACATTACAGAAATGGGCTAAATCGCAAGACACTAGGGGCACTTGGTTTAGTCTATTTTTACTTGTACCTTACAATCTGTAACATGAAACTTCACAAGCCAACAGCTGCAGAATTAAACAAGCTAAACAACCCCCTGTGAAATTCAAGTATATTTTTCACAACCATACCATATAACCATCAAATCATTTCTGATGGCAAGCTGGACAAAGAAATAGTGATGACCCAACAGTAGGCTGTCACCTGCTACCAATGCCTTAATGGTAAGCTTTGTTTTCAAGATGAAACACACACTGCATATTTAAAAGCAATGCACTTGTAACTCTAAGTACAAGACTTAAGGTTATGAAGTGTTACAAGACAAAAAAGTCAGTACTGTTTTATAAAGTCGCTTACCCACAATTCCAGGGGCTACAACGCCTACCACTTGACATCCTCGAGGAAGTAGCCTTTCCAAAGCAGCTGCTGTTTCTGCAGAGCTGTTTCTTCTTGCTGCAAGACAATTAATAAATGAGTAAATACAACTTGCACATTAAAAAGAACATATTTCATATCCCCTTCATTACTTTCCCCTTTTGACACCCATGCCCTCTTTTAATGACTCCCTATACTCAGACTCCACCTCGCATTCTAGTACATTCCTTGGGTGCACAATTCTCCCAAAATAGAAGTATGTCTGCAAATCCCAAGAATACTTAGTACAATGAATCATCATGGAAACATGGTAAAGAAGTTCCAATAAGAAAGAAAAAAAGGTGATCATATGAAAATTCTTTAACTAAAAAGATTACAAATTACCATCTGCACTACATTTTCTTATACAGTTTGGCAAAAGGTACACTAAAAATAACTGGGAGTACCAGTTTTAGTACTTGACAAGTCACATGGGTATTACCAACAAATTACCAGTGATGGGAAAGCCAAACAGAGTAGCCAACACTTGGCCAGAAATAATCTAAAGGATAGACAACAATCATGTAATTATGTCGATAACCATATTAACAGCATATCATGCAAGAGAATGACACCATCAGCATGACAGCAGGACTAGAATCCTGAAAGGAGAAATAAAAATAAGAGGCTAGCAGACCTACTGCCCTACTACAGAGGAATGTTGTACATTGCTAGAACAAGGTGTCTGGCTCTTAGTACTTACAAAATGATTGCTACCATATCAAATCACGCTAGTAACAGTGATGTAGAGAGACTCAGTTCCAAATCACGCTAGTAACAGTGATGTAGAGAGACTCAGTTCCAACTATACTGAAGGACAATACCAGCACCCTATACTACATAAGGTGTACTAATAGTGAAAGCTAAAAATTCACCATCCCCTTCCTGCAAACCAACAGCGACCATAGCCCTTGTCTGGTCATAGCTCAGAAGAAATAACATTATCAGTCTACATGGCTGTCCCTATAAGAGACATGGCTGCCATGATATAAAGCATACTGGCCCATTAATTACCAAGGACAGAGAGCCCTGGGTCACACAATATGCTACTCTTGCAATTACCTCTGTAAAAAACCTCAGTAGTCTAAAAAAACTCATGGCCTATAGGAAAAAAAAATTAGCAGTGTCCCTGTAGAAGTACCACATTCTCCAAAGGACTATAGCAGTGGAAAGATCCTATCCAGTATCACACAATGGAAAGGTGGTTAAAAATGAAAGTAGGATTCTGAAAGCTACTTCTTGTCTGAAGACATCGCTGTGAGATTTGACATACTCTGCTTTCAGCAGTGAACAAGTTAAAAATGTCTTTCAGTGGATTTGTCTGAAAATGTAAAATAAATACTCGGCTTTTCAGTGTAGTACAAAAGTGCACTTAGTTTAAAGCATATAGCTTGGCATTCATTGCTATTAGAAATCAGAAGTAAAATATTTTATCTTCATAAACTATGCAGTTTGCGAAATTTACAAGCAGGTCAAGATGAACTCTTGTATGCAGCTGTGTCTATCAACAGGACATGCAAGATAAGAGCAAGGCCGAGGAGTTATTCTTCAGGAACGGAATGTTTGAAACATGGGAAACAAACTGTCAGCAGACCAGCTTCAAGGGGAAAGACTTATTCTTGCATATTCTCAAAACTGCTGATACAGGCAGAAAAGAGACTATAATTGGACTTCTTACTTTTGTATGAGAGATCTTGATTCTTACAGTCATGATGCTGTAAAGCTGAAGTACGGTTTTGCTACACGTGTATCTTTCATAGTTATACTAGATGTTACCTCGTATGCAGTAAAGGAATGTTCATATCAGATTGAACCGGCTCAATTGTCTTCATTGAGTAATGGTACAGACTACCTCTTGGTATAGTAACATAAATTTTACAGTGGCGAGACCAGGCCAGTTTGAACAAAACAGGGAGGTGTGACCTGCAGAGGTACCTCTCACAGTGTGATATTCTTGCACAGTTCTTCTTTTAAGTCAACTCTTCTTTTTTCCTGCTACTTTATCCAGTGCCTGGCAGATGAAAACACTGCGGTGCAGTACAAGGCAATACGGTAATTCTTCTTCAGACAGTTGGTGAAATACGAGGTATGGGTCATACTGCCTGACCTAACATCACCAGCATCTAGTGACTAACAGCAGAGAATTCTTCCACAACTGATCTTCGTGTCAAGACTGGCCACCTTGTCCTGAACATTTGTGGTAAATATTTTCTTTTGTTTTTCTTTTAACAATGAATGCAATTCATGAAAATGCCAAGAAGTGCACTAAGTATTTTACTATTGATGTATATGAATCATATGTAGATGTGTGGAATTATTTAAATACATAGTATAATCAGCATGTTAGCATCTGTAAGTCTTTATTACATTGGGCAGAAATGTCACAGAATGTAAAGAAATGTTTTATTTAAATGTTGCTTTTTGCATGCCTTGTCATAAACGTATTGTACGCATTGTACAAAATCTGAAACACAACCAGGATAAAGTAATGCTTGAAGCACAGACAATGGTTCCTGTTTCTCAAGATTTATTAAAGGGCGATGTAAATGTCAAAGTTTGTACTTTACAGTCTAATTTCCAGGAGTTTATCTTGATCTCATGGGTCACTTTCAGATTTACTGTGATAAATGCAACGCGTCTGGTAAAATGCATGCTGACACTGCTGTTGTGTCTTTCGGCTTTTCCCGCTTAGGGGTCGCCACAGCGGAACTCCGGTCCACTAATGATTGGCAGTAGATTTTTACATGCTAAGTTGCCAGCCCTGACGCACAACCCTCAACGAAGGTACGCCCATTCACGCAGGTCTCCACACAGAAGATGCTCTAGCTGAGAATTGTACAGGACAATGTCTTCCTGTGAGGTGACAACGCTACCGCAGCACCACCACCGCAGTCGCATGCTGACACTGCTAAATGTACAAAATCATTTTCTCAGTTTTTGAAAGTCTAACTAAGTACTTGAAACAAACCAAATCCACAATAAAAAAATCCAACGTATCACTGAAGACTTGACCACACAAACTTTATTCAGATAAACGTAAAGCGCTTTTCGTCGCTCAATGTTTGAGCAACTTCTTCAGACGTTCAACACTTTGTCTAATTAATTATTTATATATACTCACGTCACTAAAAACACTGTCATTATACATCAATTACAATTTAAAGCAATAATGTTCAAACATTGAGCGACGAAAAGCGCTTTACGTTTATCTGAATAAATTTTGTGTGGTCAAGTCTTCAGTGATACGTTGGATTTTTTTATTGTAGTTTTTGAAAGTCTCACAGACTAAAAAAGACACAAACTGTTATTAAACACGGCAGTAAAGCTATTTGTATAATAAAAGAGTTAACGGTTTGCAATAAACATATGACAGGCAACTGGCTGACACACAGCATGATGTAATTGTTGTAAGGGAGGAGGCTAACACATTACAAGCTCAATTAGAGAAAAACTCTCTCTAAGTGGGATGAACAGAAGGGTATTTTTAATAACATGATTACACGTAAAGCTTGGGTTCTTAAAACTGTAGCACTGTATGCAATGATGCACTTGAGCATTGCTTCTGAAATTTTATTCCTCACCATTTTCATGGCTTATATACAGCAAAAGTGGCATAAAACCCCTGCACATTACAATACAGATAAGAACAGAGACGAAGTTCATGGTAAACTGACAAACATATTTAATAAACTTCTAAGACACAGTCAGAGTGAGTTTAAAAAGTTCAGACAACATATGTAAACAAAAAGTTCAGACAACATATGTAAACACTTTTGCAGAAGTGCAGGAGTCCTTTAAAGTCAGCAAAACAAAATACTGACAAATATAATCTGGCTAGTAAAGAGTTAAAGCAACAGCAGTTAACTACGCTGATAGAAAATAATTTACTACAGTAGTTAAACGCAGTAAAGACATGACGTCACAAGACTGACGTAATGTATTTTCTTTTCAAAGTGCAGCAAAAGGCAGACAACAGAAAAGGTCTCTCTTTTGTTTCTTACAATATTTTTGTAACCATATGATAGCATAAAAATAGCAGACTCCAGCAAAAGCAGTATTATGCATAGTTAAGCAAGTTAAAGTTACAGGTATATTAACGAATGACTGAAGATACGAGTAAGTGCTGCAGGAGTTATGGGTTAAGCGTCTGAAATGTGTAGAAAAAAAGTATGTAAGCTCAATTCATTCTAGGCTTGAATGGGTAATTACAGGGAATGTTGCATAATATAAAATATTACTGGTACTGAAATTTATAAGGTCAGGGAAACAAGAGTGGTTGTCAGGCCAAATGGCTTAACAAAAATCCTGTTTGGTAATTATAATAAGATGTCATACTTGTGCATACATGTCATTAATAATCTGTTTGCAAGTAGATACTACTACGAGTACAGTCAGTACATGGGCTATGGTATGCAGTTAAAATATGAAGGACCCTTTACAAAAAGGGAGGGTAGGTAACAGCCAAAGGGCAAGCATACACTAATTGTGTCTGAAGCAAAAAAAAAAAAACAGCATTTAACTAAAGTGATACAGGTCCTTCAAACACTGTAGGAGGCAGGGTTAAAGGTAAAAAGGTACAATTGTCATGACATGCTTTCTAGCCAGAAAGAATTGCCCTTTCTGAAGTAAGGACCAAAGGAAAATACAGCTTTTTGTGATTTAAAGGCAGCATTGGCCAAGGCTACAGAGCTAACAGCTCCAAGTTTAACATGTCTCTGTGTTACAGGCAGCAGCTGACCCAACACACTCTCTGTTGTACTTTTACAGGAGTGGCCTGATGACTCTGATGCTAAAATAAAAAAGACTTTAAATTCTTCAGTAAACAAAAATGGCACATGTTGAGAGGGAATATCACCTGTGCATTCAGCAACTTTTGGCCATTTACTGGGGTTTAAAAATTTTTTTTACAAACAAATACAAGCAGGTTAAGACGAAGTCTGTATACAGCTGTGTCTCTATCAACAGGACATGCAAGATAAGAGCAAGGCCGAGGAGTTATTCTTCAGGAACGGAATGTTTGAAAAGTACAGTTTTGTACCTACCATAAATGTAGATGTCCGATAGGTATGCATCTGCAGTCATCACATATGGGTTGTCCTGCCTCAGGCAGCCCTTCGGTCGGCCGGATTCCAAAGCCTGGGTCTGGCCTCAGCTGATGTCGCACTTTCCCCGACGTCAGAGCGTCTGGGCTATAAAAGCATCAGCCGACGCCATTTTCCTCAGTTTTTCTTGCCCCAGATGCCAGGTGCCCTCTAAGGAAGGCTAAAATTTGGAGATATGCATTGCAAAAACAAATCCAAACATGCACGGTACTATAAAAACAAATACACCATAATAGATCCCCCCCAGCTAGCTATAAGAGGGGTAAGTACCCAAGAAGTATACCACAGAGGGGAAGGAGGGAGGGTAAACCTGACTGCAGATGCATACCTATCGGACATCTACATTTATGGTAGGTACAAAACTGTACTATGTCCTTCAAGGATGCATCTGCAGTCATCACATATGGGTAGAATACCATAGCCAATCTGGGGGTGGAGGTACTAAGTAAAGGATGGTGTAGCTAAGATACCCTGCAGGACTGCCGTAGCAAAGCCTGCTCTGGATCTGGAGTATAAAGGTAAATTGTAATGCTTGGCAAATGTATGCACAGAGCTCCATGTAGCAGCTTCTAAAATGTCCTTGTTAGCCACCCCTCTTAGGAAGGCTCTGGTGGTGGCTGTGGCTCTCGTGGAATGAGGTCTAATGTTAGCTGGCACAGTTTTTCCATGAAAGGAGTAACAAAAACGAATGCAATTTCCTACCCATTTTGAAATTGTCTGTTTGGAAATTGCTTTTCCTTGTGCCCCAGTAGCATATGCTACAAACAGCTGGTCAGTCTTTCTGTAACTTTTAGTTCTGTTCAAGTAGTAGCGCAACTATCTGTGTATGTCCAGGGTGTGCAGAAGTTTCTCCCCTTTATTTTGTGGTTGTGGGAAGAATGTAGGCAAGTGAATAGCTTGGTTCAAAGATACCCTGGATACCACCTTTGGCATAAATGTAGGATTGGTTCTCAATGAAACTCTGTCCTGCTGAAAGATAAGAAATGGCTGTACTGCCATTAGAGCTTGTAACTCAGATACTCTTCTTGCTGAGGTTATGGCCAGAAGGAAGGCAGTTTTCCAAGACAGAAACTGTAGATCTGCAGATGCTGCTGGTTCAAAGGGAGATCGTGTTAGTTTTTCCAACACGAAGTTAAGGTCCCAAGTAGGTAGAGGTGGTTTCCTTGGAGGACTGATGTTTTTGATTCCTCTTAGAAACTGTCTCAGGAGAGGATGAGAGAAGACAGGTGGATTAACATTGTATTCTGCTGAAATTGCTGAGGCATGTATCTTAATGGAAGAGTAAGACAGGCCGTTGTGGAACAATTCCGCCAAATATTCCAGTATATGTGCCATGTTCATCACTGTCACATCTAGCCCCTTTGTTGTGTTCCAAGTGTGAAATCTTTTCCATTTTGCTGAATATGCCTTCCTTGTGGAAGGCCGTCGAGCTTCCAAAATAATATCCTTCACTCTCTGGGATAGCTTATTCTGAGGAGTCGTCATGGTATTTTCCAGGCAGTTAGCTGCAAGGTTTTCAGGTTGGAATGCAGAGTCTTGAAATTGTGCTGCGTCAGTAAAAGTGGCCATAGGGGGAGAGGCCACGGTTTAGTCTGTGACATGCTCTTTTCAACAGTGGGTACCAGTGCTGTCTTGGCCAGCTTGGAGCTATCAGAATCACTCTGGGCTGCTCTGTCCTGATCTTCAGTAAGACCTTGGTCATTAATGGGAGAGGTGGAAAAGCATACACTGTTAGAGCTTTCCAGCTGAAAGAGAGAGCGTCCACTTTCCATGCTTGTGGGTGGTATGTCCTTGAGCAGAATTTCTTCAGTTGATGATTGTGGGTGGAGGAGAACAGATCTATTTCCGGCCTTCCCCATGATTGTGTTATGAGTAAGAAGATGTCTGGGTGCAGCATCCATTCGTGTGCATCCATGATATTTCTGCTTAAGCTGTCTGCCAGTATATTGTCTTTCCCTGGCACGAACTGGGACTGCAGCTGTATATTGATTTTCAAGGAAAGTTCCCATAGATTCATTGCCAGTCTGCAAAGAGGGTAGGAATGGGTGCCTCCTTGCTTGTTTATGTACCACATAACTGTGGTGTAGGTGGCCTTGATGAAGAAAAAGTTTGAAGGCCTCGATTGCGTGTATCACTGCCAGCATTTCCTTTTGGTTTATGTGCATGCGCAGCTCTCTTTGTGACCATAGCCCTTGGATACATCTGCCCTCCATGTCTGCTCCCCAACCTTGGTCTGAAGCGTCCGTAGTGATGGTTTGGTTGGCTCTTGGCTTGCTGAAGGGCAACCCGCTGTTCGACTGGCAGGCTTGAGCCCACCACAGAAATTCCTTTTGAAGGCATGGAATGAGTGGGATCAAAGTTTCTAAGCTGTGACTGTGCTGAGTCCATAAACTCCTTAGGTACCATTGTAATTTTCTCATATGCAGCCTTGCTTGTGGAATCAGAAGAATGCAAGATGCCATGTAACCCAGGGCCTGCAGGATTTTCCTTGCAGTCAGCTGAGTTTGTCTTGTCAGATTCTTGAAGTAATCTGGTAGTTTTTGTTTTTCTTCTGTGAGAAAGGCCATTTGGGTGGTTGTGTCTAGATCCGCACCCAGAAAAGTTATTCTTTGGGATGGAACAAGTCTTGACTTGTGGATGTTGACTGTATATCCCAAGGCCTGCAGTAGGTGGATGGCATAATCCAAGTCCTTTAACAAAGTTTGCTTGCTGTCCGCTTGTATAAGGCAGTTGTCCAGATATGGGTAAATTTGAATCCCCTGAAGTCTGCAGTGTGCAATTACTGATGCCAGGCATTTTGTGAATACTCTGGGCGCAGTAGATAAGCCAAAGGGCAATGCTGAGAATTGATAATGCTCTGACCCTGCAAGAAATCTGAGGTGTCTTCTGCAACTTTGTCTGATAGGGACATGCAGGTATGCCTCCTTGAGGTCTAGAGTCACCAGCCAAGACCCCTTGCCCAGCATGGGAAGGAGTTGCTGTAGAGTCAGCATTTTGAATTTTGGCACAATGAGGTAAGAATTCAGTGCGGACAAGTCGAGAATAGGCCTCCATTGATTTTCTTTTCTTGGAACAAGGAATAATCTGGAGTAAAACCCTTGGCCTTGTTCTGAAAGAGGTACCTTTTCTATAGCTTTCATTTGTATTAAGTTGGAAGTTTGTTTCAAAGCCTCTGCCCTCTGATTTGGTGGCAGGTCTGGCATGCCTTTTCTTTTTGGCAATGTGTGGAAATGGAACCTGTATCCTTTGTCTATTATTTGCAGTGTCCATGTGTCCCTTGTAATGCTGTGCCAATTTTTTGAAAATAAAGAAAGCTTTCCGCCCAAAGGTGCTTCTAATTGAGCCCTGGTCGGGAGTCAAAACAAAGTCATTGAGTCTGTCCTGGTGTAGCAGTTGTAGTTCCTGCACTACCTCTCTGGTTGGGAGGCTGCCATTGACGGCCTCTGTAGGAGCCTCTAGCTTGCCCTCTACCTCTGGCACGCCTATTCCTGCCTCTCTGAGATCTGTCTGAGTCCAGAAAGGACCAATTCTTAGTAGGCCAATTTCTGCTGAATCTCGGTGGTTGGACTTGCAGAAAGTCTTTGACTGTTTGCACAGATTTTGCCTTTTCTTCAAATTTCTTTAAGACCTCTTGAGCCGTGGAACCAAATAATTTTTGCTTTTCCATAGGAGCATCCAAAAGCTTAGCTTTAACATGGTCTGGCAGAGATTGTTCCTTCAGCCAGGCATGCCTACGTATGACTGCACCTGTCATAGCTGACCTACATGAAGCTTCCAATGCATCATAACCACACTGCAAGAAATGGTTACTAACCTGCTGGGAGTTATGTACCAGATCCTGAAGGGATTTGCGATCAAGGGGTTCAGAAGAAGACAGTTTCTTATGCAATTCATCTAACAAATACTCTTGGTACTGTATCATATGAAATTGACAATTTAATGCCCTCATGGAAAGAGTTGCAGAAGTATACACTTTCTTACCCCATCTCTCTAAAGCTCTGGACTCCCTTTCAGAGGGTAGAGGATTTCTAGCAGTGGCAGCTGCAACCCCTTTTGGGCCCTGGGAAATAGTTTCTGGATCAGCAGGGTTGGCCTTGTACAGGTGTAGATGTGAGTCCGGGACCCTGTAGTACCTGTCAGGTTTGGCAGGAGCCGGAGGGAGAGAGTCAGGGGCTGTACTAGCATCAGAGTACACATCATCAATGACATTCAAAACAGGAGGTATAGCTAAAGGCCTACGCTGAGGTAAATGTAAAAAGGTCATTAATCTCTTTCTAGAATCAGAGGATTCCTGACCCTGCCATTGAAAATGTTCTCTCATAAAGAGTAATGTCTCTCCAAAGGAAAACTCTTCAGGAGGGGAGGCCGAGGGAATAGATTCTTCAGCATCAGAATCCTCGTAGGCCGAATAAGCCTCCTCCTGGTGGTCTGACAGAGTAGAGCCATCAGTGGACTCATCTGAGGAGTGGGGGTCAGAGGGCTCAACCCTGGGCCTTTTGTCTGGAGGTGGTTGAGAGCCCCTGTCCGGATGAGGTTGAGAACCTCTAATTAAGGAGATAAGATCCTCAGCTAAGCTAAGAATCTGTGAGCCAGCAGAAGGTCTCTGAGAGGTAACCTTGGGAGGCAAAGCTTTAGTAAGTTTAGCAGCTTCAGCCCTAGAGAAAGCCTTAATGGACATGGATGCAGGAGGTCTGGCTGCACCACGTGCAGGAGTAGACTTGTCTAAAGGAATGGTGTCGGAAGGTTCCTGGACACCAGTTTCAGAAGGTAATTCAATAACCGACTCGGCCGGGGCCTCCGGGGCCGAGGTAATCGGTTGTGCGGTTTCGGTAATCGGAAGTACCAAGAACTCTGTTTCAGCCGAGACCGAGACACTCGCGGTAGGCCTGACCGTGGTTTCAGCCGAAACCGCGGCCCGCGTGTGTCGGTCCTTGTCCTTCCATTTCTTAACTAAATGCGAAGTCGGAGTCTCCGACGGCATCTTGTAAGCAAAACTAGCCCCAAAGAATTCCTCTGCAAACTCTGACCGACGTCTAAGAGTTTGTCGGTTGAAGGAAGCACAGGCTGAACAGGCCGAGACGTCGTGGTCTGGGCCTAGGCAAGAGGCAGTAAGAGTGGAAATCCTTATGAGGTATTTGTTTCCCACAAGTTAAACAATTATTAACTTTATCTGACATCGGCTGAGGCAAGAAAGAGTCCCCAACGGGGTACTTAGCTTTTTCTAAGTCTTCGGTAGCTGAATCACAGGAGCTGGCCGACCGGCACTTGCGAACTGCTTCTGCTTCGGGCACCACGCGGCAAGAAAGACTGAGGAAAATGGCGTCGGCTGATGCTTTTATACCCCAGACACTCTGACGTCGGGGAAAGTGCGACATCAGCCAAGGCCAGACCCAGACTTTGGAATACGGCCGACCGAAGGGCTGCCTGAGGCAGGACAACCCATATGTGATGAATGCAGATGCATCCTTGAAGGACATCATGGGAAACAAACCGTCAGCAGACCAGCTTCAAGGGAAAGACTTATTCTTGCATATTCTCAAAACTGCTGTTACAGGCAGAAAAGAGACTATAATTGGACTTCTTACTTTTGTATGAGAGACTGATTCTTACAGTCATGATGCTGTAAAGCTGAAGTACGGTTTTGCTACATGTGTATCTTTCATTGTTATACTAGATGCTACCTCGTATGCAGTAAAGGAATGTTCATATCAGATTGAACCGGCTCAATTGTCTTCACTGAGTAATGGTACAGACTACCTTTCAGTGTAGTAACGTAAATTTTACAATCTCTATTTTTAAATATTACTTTACAGGCAGATGAGTGCTGCTTTGATAATATGTTAAAGCTTGTAACAACATGCACTTTTTTTCAGAGAAGGGGATTTCATCAAGATATGTCTTCCCTCAGAGGTATTTCCATCGGTGGGGGGTGGACCACCAGTGGAGGCACAGTCAAAAACAATGCCTTACCAATCAAGTTGTACCAGTTTCCAAAAACGTAACCGCTATGTTTCAACTGCATCTAATGAAAGATAAAAAAAAAAAAAATCTACTCAAAAAATCTTAAAAACATAAATGCAGCAAACTGTGGTTGAAATGCAAAATCACGTCCATTTATATAAAAATGGAAAATTAAAAAAAAATAAATAAAAATAAACAAACTGGTGCCTTAATCTATCACTTTCTACACTACAGTTATTTTTAAGTACTGCCTAGGCACTGATACTGCCTCCCGGCAAATTACATTCCTAGCTTAAACCATTATAAAAAGTGATAAAACAAAAAGGAATAAAAATTGTTGGGTATGCTGACATACCAGTAAATACAAAGAAAAAGAGAGTCTCAGAACCAGTCCTGTGGTGCTTTCGTGTACCTTAGTCAGATCTGCGGAAGTCGGGTCTACATTCATCTGCTGATTCCTACAGCTAATAGTTCCAGTGTTAGATGTATTAATTTAAAATGGGTTAGATATTGCTAAAAATCCAGGGTTGATTTAGTCCCTTGCAGGTGACATGGAGCTCATGTGGTAGTTATTTAGTCAAATAAGAGATGCACCTGTTTATGCAGTTAGGGTCATAATCTTTTTTCATTCTTCTTTTTCTTTTTTTTATAAAAAAGCTGATCCAGGTTACCGAGATGTATATCATACATGTACATACATATATATTTATTTTACATACACAAACATACAATATACACACATATATAAAAAAAAATATGTCTGTGTATGCATTGTGTGTGTGCATGTTTGCGTGTGTGAGTGTAGAGATATATCTATACACATACACACACACACACACATATATATATATATATATATATATATATACACACACACATATATACATACAGATTTTATATATAGATATATATATATCTATATACACACACACACATATATATAAATATATATATATATATACACAAATTTTATATATAGATATATATATGTATATATATATATATATATATATATATATATATATATATACACACACATACATATATATACATATATATATATATATACATACATATATATATATATATATATATATATATATATATATATACACATACACTTACACACACACACACACACACACACACACACACACACACACACAATTACTATGGCAACCAACCTATGGCAATTACATAATGAAGAGAAAAAGAGCACAGTAAGTAAATTTAGCGTAACAGAAAATCTTCAAACAAATCAATGCTGCAGTAGCCTAAGCTACTATGGTCTACATTAAGTGGTTTAATTTTACCTAGGCAGACTACTTTCAACCACAGGGACCAGCCGGACAACTTCCAAAGCTTTACTGCACCTTTCACATAACCTAGCTACTGCACTGCATAAGATACACAGGATAAACTCAGTGACTATGAAGGCAAAACTTGCGGCTTTCCTACTTCAGGAGGAGGAGGCCAGAGCCCTGTTAAAACAGGATCAATACTATGAAAAATCCCATACCCTGGCAAAAAAATAGCAAAAATAAGTGGGCAGAGAAAGGAACTGGCTACTGTAGCAGTGATCTACATGAACATCTACTGCTATGGCAAGCTCATTTACACAACTCTGATCATCAGGTCACTGCTGCAGTAATCTAAGCTATATGGAAGGAGTACACAGGCTTGGAAGGCAAGGGAGAAGGTAAACAGGTCAGAATCCCATAGCCCTTGGAGAATACTCCTAGCAAAGCCTACTGCGGACCTACTGTGGACCTAGAGAAAGAATGTAGATTGTAGTATTTGGTAAGGTTATGCATAACTCCCAAAACGAACAAACCAATAAATACGACAGAGCGAAAAGCCACCAGCTGGAATGAAATGAATTTATTTTACTTAAAACAGACTTTAAACACACAAACGTTCAAAAACAAATATAAAATAGAGTAAAAGTAAGCGCTTTCGTTTAATTAATATTAAACCTCCTCAGACACTACCTTAAATTACTTCACTTCCTTTTATAAACTTTCCTAACTTCAAACAGAACCACATGACTCATAAAGCCAACGCATGCCTACTAATAGCATTTTGACACTCTTATATACCATGATCCATTCTATTTCTTCGTAACAAATCTAATAAAAATTACATTATAAATAAATTTCACATTTCATATTAAAAAAACTTATAGAAAAACATAAGTATATTCTTCTTCTTCTTTCGGCTTTTTCCCGGTTAGGGGTCGCTACAGCGGATCACCTTGTCCGCACATTGAATGGCAGTGGAGTTTTACGGTGTCGAGTTGCCAGCCCGGCGCCCAACCTTCCACAGAAGGCACACTCACACGCACACCTAGGGCCAATTTAGAGTGTCCAATCCACCTGCAGCATGTCTTTGGGATGTGGGAGGAAACCGGAGCACCCGGAGGAAACCCACGCGACCACAGGGAGGACATGCAGACTCCGCACAGAAGGCACCCCAGCCGAGGATCGAACCGGAGAACCTCTTGCTGTGAGGCAGCAATGCTAACCACTGCACCACCGTGGCCGCCCCTGAAAAACATAAGTATATAATATATATTTTAAATATTAAATAAATTATATACTAAAACTTATATTTAATTTAAATGTTTATATATTTCCATTTATCATCTAAATTCATTATATTCATTAATTATTTAGTTTAAAAATATTTTACTAATAATCACCTTAAATATCATAAATATTATGATTATTATTGCACAAATACTTATTAAAATACAGAATTACAGAAGTAATGCAAAAAAGACTAAGTGGCCATTTTTACCCTATTCTACATAAGCAAAATACTGGAAAAAACATAAGTAATGAAAATCAAAGTCTTTCAGTGAGTATAAATGATGAAATCACGACTATTATAGTGCAAGATAATTTAATGAGAATCAAGGAAGATAAAAAATAAATTTACAAGAGCCCTAATAATTACTTTTTCCCCAAGAGCATGAAATTTGAAGAGAAATATTTGTAATTAGTAGGGCAATATTAATGGATGACCCCCAATGTAAAAAATATATAGAACATATACCTAAAATTGTATATAGAAAAGGAAGAAGCTTTAAAGATATATTAAAATCAAATAAGTATAATATAAAAAATAACTTATTTAATGGAATGAATAAATGTGGAGCTTGTAATTGGTGTTTTAAAATTAAAGTAGGACAATCCTATTTGAGAAACAAAAAACATTTTTAAAAAAAATAAATATAACTGTAAATCGAAAGCAGTAGTTTATTTAGCAATGTGCGACTCTTCTCCTATATTTTATATAGGAAAAACAGAGAGAGCTTTATCACAAAGGATTTATGAACATGAATATGCCATAAAGAAACGTTTTAATTACGTAATATAAGTTTTAGTATATAATTATTTTAATATACTTGTTATATTATTTATGTTTTTCTATAAGTTTTTTAATATGCAATGTGAAATTTATTTATAATGTAAATTTTATTAGATTTGTTATGAAGAAATAGAATGGATCATGGTATATACTTTTAGAGTGTCAAAATGCTTTTAGTAGGCATGAGTTGGCTTCATGAGTCATGTGGTTCTGTTTGAAGTTAGGAAAGTTTATAAAAGGAAGTGAAGTAATTTAAGGTAGTGTCTGAGGAAGTTTAATATTAAACGAAAGCGCTTACTTTTACTCTATTTTATATTTGTTTTTGAATGTTTGTGCGTTTACAGTCCGTTTTAAGTAAAATAAATTCATTTGATTCCAGCTGGTGGCTTTTCGCTCTGTCGTATTTATTGGTTTCTTCTTTTTGGGAGTTATGTTGTCAGTTAATCCAAGCGAAAGTGCCATACAACTGGATGATTCTATCAACATGACCGAAAGGTCGATTGGGAATTTAACAGCTCTAATTATGAAACTTACACAACGAGTAGATGGCTTATATGAGAGACTGAACAGCTCAGAAGCTAATAATGCAAGCGGAAGCTTGCATGGTTCAAAAACAAACAGTTCTTTTGACTATTTAACGCCAGCATGCCTTGACAACGGGAACTGCTTGAATGGTAAAAATTTTAGACATGGTGTGAACTCTTCGAAAGAAAATATTGGTACACATGGAAATTCGAATAATAGAATATACCAGGTACCATTGTATTGTGGTGAAGAACATATTCCGGTGCATAAGGAAGGTACACGGAAAACAATTCCAGTCCTAACCAAATAGTCTGATTCGTCTTTTGCATTTTCAGGAAACCCAATTCAAGGCACTGATTCAACAGACTCAAAGCTTAATGACTATGACTATAAGCTACTTAAATGTAGAAAATTACAATTGGAGAATGCATATTTAAAAGAATGCATTAAACGCAATATCATACCAAAAGGGTTACGCTTTTGGCGTTACCCTGCAGGTTTAGTTTACAGTTCTCCACTGCATACTGAATTATTGCAGCTGTTCGATAAAAAAGCGGCAAAGAATTATTGAATTTAATAATTAAATATAATCAACTAGAAAGAGATCAGCATATGGTCAATTTGGATCGAGTAGTCAAGGATATTAGAGATGACATTTCTTTTGACAATATTCAATATGATATGCTGAGAATCTATAATAGTATCGAACAGCAAATATTCAAGTTAAAGAATGGGAAAATGCATAAATTAGAGAGAGATATGAATCAGTATGCAAATGGGTTATCTTATCCTAAGCATCCTGAAGGGCAAAGAAGAATAAAGCCTTATGGCTATAGCAATAATAAATCAAACAATGAAATTAAAATAAAAGATCATAGTGACATTGGACAACATAATGATTTGGTGTATAATGAAGAATTTCCAGAATTGAGAAGGTCCGAAAGACTCAAAAAATAAAACCCCATATTTGAACCATCAAACAGCGGGGTTTCAAGGGGCCAGACCCAAGAACAAACAATGGAGAACTTAGATAATAATTTCTCTTGGACTTAATTGATGGCTATGATCAGAATGACTTTCAAATAAGTAATGATGAAATACTGAATGATGAATCTAAACATATTATAGTAAATAATGGTGGAGATTTTAAAGTTTTTAATTTCTCCCATATTGAAGTGAACCAAGATGTAGCAAATTTACTGTCTAAGGGCTACACTTTTGTTCCCTCAAAACCATTTGATTTTACTACTAAGATTGATATGAAATTATTCCTAAGGAAAATTAATTTCTCCTTGATGTATCATGATACCATTTATAGTGAGTCTAATAAGTTTAACATTAGTAGTACTTTTAATCCGCCTTTACATCCGAAATTATTATTGTATGAGAAAATGTGTGAATAGCAGCTGAAAAGTTTAGATAAAATGTGTAAAATGACTGGTTACCCTTCAAATTTAAATATAGATGAATAAACTACATTAAGGGCTTTGCAGAAAGAAAAAAATAGAATTATGAAGCCTGATAAAGGAGGAGGGGCGGTTATAATGAGTAATGAATTGTATAAGCGAAAATTAAATTCTATTTTAGAAACTGATACATATGAACAAATACCTTTAAATGAATTAAATTTGGCATATAAAAAGATAAATGCACAAATAAACAATATGTTTTTAGAAAGGTGAATTGATATAGATTTACATAATTATCTTAATATTATATCACCCAGAATTCCCATATTTTTTGAAAATCAAAAAATTCATAAAGATAGAAATGATCCCCCAATGCGGCCGGTAGTAGACGGAAGGGATTCTATTACTTCAGCATGTGCTAAATATGTTGACTACGAGTTAAAAAAGACTGTGAAAAATGAAAAACATATTTGTAAAGACTCATGGACTTTTTTAGAACACATGAATGAAGTAGAATTCAATAAACAAGATATTTTAGTAACTATTGATGTATGTGACCTCTACACAGATATCCCCCAAGATATAGGGCTTGAATGGGTTAATGAATTATTAATTCAATACAGTATAAATCATGAATTAACTAACCTTACAATCGAACTTTTAGAACTAGTTTTGAGCAATTATATAATATTTGATAAGAAATATTTTTTACAGAAAAAAGGAATTGCAATGGGTTTACCGTGTGGAGGCACATACGCTAATTTAGTTATGGCATTTTGGGATAAAAAATTCATTTTTAGTAGTAAATATAAATTTATCAAATCTTATCATCACTTTCAAGATTATATCAGCCTTATTTGGAGTGGCACTAAAAATGTTTTAAATGAATTTTTAATTTATATTAATGAAACTACTTCGTTTTTTAAATTTATATGGAATATAAATGAACAGAGGATTAAATATTTAGATATTAATCTTATTAACGATTACGTAAATGAAACGTACATTGCGGTCATCCACAGAAAAAAAAATCATATTCTAATAGTTTTCTTCACTATAGTAGTTCTCACCCTGAATACCAGAAAGAATCTGTAGTAAAGGATTAGTTAGAGCGGCACGTATGGTCACTAATTTTGAAAAATTTCAGATAGAATGTAATTTCTTGCGAAGTATGTTTATAAATAAAAGTTATCCACCAGCTCTAATAGATGGATTAACAGCAGAAGTAACACAAAAAAGACCAAGTGGCCATTTGTACCCTATTCTACATAACCAAAATACTGGAAAAAATATAAATAATGAAAATCAAAGTCTTTCAGTGAGTATAAATTATGAAATCACGACTAATATTATAGTGCAAGATAATTTAATGAGAATCAAGGAAGATAAAAATAAATTTACAAGAGCCCTAATAATTACTTTTTCCCCAGGAGCATCACATTTTAAGATAAATATTTGTAAATAATTGGGCAATACTAATGGATGACCCCCAATGTAAAAAAGATATAGAACATATACCTAAAATTGTATATAAAAAAGGGAGAAGCTTTAAAGATATATTAAAATCAAATAAGTATAATATAAAAATAACTTATTTAATGGAATGAATAAATGTGGAGCTTGTAATTGGCGTTTTAAAATTAAAATAGGACAATCCTATTTGAGAAACTAAAAATATTTTTTAAAAAATAAATACAGCTGTAAATCGAAATCAGTAGTTTATTTAGCAATGCGTGACTCTTGTCCTATATTTTATATAGGAAAAACAGAGAGAGCTTTATCACAAAGGATTTATGAACAAGAATATTCCATAAAGAAAAAATAATGCTTTAGCAAAACATATTAATGAATTTAATAATCATCAATTTTATTTACAGTTATAGATCATGTAGAAATAGAAGACAGAAGTCCTTGGGGCTTAATACTTGAACAAAAAGAATTACAATGGCAAATTAAACTACAAGCAGATACATGGCCGGGAATAAATGAAAGAAGTACAATAGCCCCTATATTAAAATTAATGGCATTAAATAGAAAGCAAATTAAATATTAAATAGCTCTTATTAATATTTATAATTGTTCAATAATAAGTATAGAAAATAAACAAGTATGTACAGTATAATATATAAAAGATATTTTACTGTTTGAAAAAATCCTTTTTATATTTTTTTACATATTTTAATATTTTAAGTATTTATTAATAGTAATAGATTAAAATAGATTTGTTCCACCCTTATAAGGCCGGTAACATTATTTTAATATGTATTTGTGCAATAACAATCATAATATTTATGATATTTAAGGCAATTATTAGTAAAATATTTTTAAACTAAATAATTAATGAATATAATGAATTTAGATGATAATAAATGGAAATATATAAACATTTAAATTAAATATAAGTTTTAGTATATAATTAATTTAATATTTAAAATATATATTATATACTTGTTATATTATTGTTTTTTCTAGAAGTTTTTTTAATATGAAATGTTAAATTTATTTATAATGTAATTTTATTAGATTTGTTACGAAGAAATAGAATGGATCGTGGTATATAATTTTAGAGTGTCAAAATGCTATTAGTAGGCATGCGTTGGCTTTGAGTCATGTGGTTCTGTTTGATGTTAGGAAAGTTTATAAAAGGAAGTGAAGTAATTTAAGGTAGTGTCAGAGGAAGTTTAATATTAATTACACAAAAGCGCTTACTTTTACTCAATTTTATATTTGATTTTGAATGTTTGTGCGTTTAAAGTCTGTTTTAAGTAGAATAAATTCATTTGATTCCAGCTGGTGGCTTTTCGCTCTGTCGAAGGTTATGCATATATATGAATTGCTGCCTCTAGTGTATTTCTAAAGTCCACCTCTTCCTCCCCAAAAAGTCACAGAAATAGCCAGAGACCTAATATGATGGTACCACCATTAGAAACTGGTCTGTTTAATTTCCAGTTTATCTTTTTTTCTTACTTTCATAGGGAATAAACAACTGGTCAGCAATTCTGAAGGTTTTTGTCCTGTTAAAAGTAGTATCTGAATTGCTTTTAGATATCCAGATTATGTGACTTTTTTCCCTCATTTTTGGCTCTGGCAAAAACATGGAAATGAATAGCCAGGCTTAGTGAAAGCCGTGAAATGATTTTTTGCACAAGGAAAGAATGGTTCTCAAAGTAACCACATCTTTGTGAAAAATGGGACAGGAACTCACCATAGGAGCTTGTAACTGCAAAGGGGAAGGATCTGGAACTCTACCTTAAAAAGTTCTACATCACGGGTGCACCTGCTATTAACAGCAGAGGCCTGAAGCCCAAAGATGGAAAAGAAGGTAAACTACTAAGCGGTTTCATTTTGCCTAGGCCCCTGACATTCACCCCCAAGGACACAGATCCCCAAGCAAAGTACGACAAAGGTTCCAAAGAGATTTGATAAGCTGCTGAATTTTCTCATGTGAAAACAGGCCACAGGAATCATGGGGAAAATAGAGATCATGGAAACTGACTGAGAAGTTCCCAGGCTGAAGCCAGAGACTGTATGAGAAATCCGAGAAACTGTTCCTTGTAATAATGTGCTGAAGAAAAGCCTTTACGTGGATAAGTACAGCAGACACTCTGAAATACTCTCAATGGAGTTGTGAAAGTTTGCAAATAATAGACACCAGAAAATAATCTGGGTAAGGGTGGCAATTGAAAAAGCATCACTGAAGCTAAGAAAACAGAATGGCAGCAGATAGTAAAGACAACCATAATGCCTTCTATAGTTATGTAAATAATATCCACAGCAATACCCACATTTGCTCTGAGCTACTGCACAATGGTACCTCATATACCAAACCAACAGATATTGGCAATATACTAGCTGACAGATTCAGTGCCAACTTTACCCCCCCTCCAAAGACCAATCGCAATACTGGTAGATTGCCAGGCACCCAGTATCACTGCTGCACAGGTTAAAACAGCACTGTCCAAGGCCAAGAATACAATTTCTATGGGAACTGACAATATCCCTGGCCTGTGTTCTACATGAACTACACAGTGAACCAACACCTCACCTGTGTGCTCTGTTCAATCACAGCCCCACCTCTGGCTTTGTCCCTACTGAATGACACACTGCTTCAGTCATACCTCTCCACAAAGTAGGAGCAACTACAGACCGTGGGAACTATTGCCCCATTAGCCTGACGAGTCTGACATGCAAAGCTATGGAATGCATCATCATGGATATTGGGAATCTCCAAACTCTAGATCCCACACAGTTTGGTTTTGTGAAGGGTAGATCATGCCTGCTCAACTTGATCGACTTCTTTGAGTCAGTCATCAGACCTGTGGATGAAGGCAAGGTGGTTTATACAGTCTACCTTGACTTGGCCAAGGCCTTTGATACCATTCCCCACTCAGGAATCATAGAAAAACTCACTAATCTAGGCATCAACCCCTATATCACTAGGTGGGTTGCAAACTGACTCACAGTGTGAAAGTAGCTGACTCCAAGTCAGACTGCCGACCAGTCACGAGTGGAGTTCCACAGGGTTTGGTCCTGGGTCCTCTCCTGTTTGGTATATATTTCTCTGAAGGCCAGGCCAACACAAAAGGACTCTGGCTGACAAAGTTCGTAGACGACTGCAAGTTGGGAACTATTATTAACTCCCCAAGTGATGTTGACATCCTACAGAAAGGCCTCACTGAGACCAATGACTGCTGTCAGAACCATGGCCTTAAGCACAATGCCAAAAAATGTGTTGCCATCCCCTTTGGGAAAAACCCAGTTCCCATGAATTACCACATTGATGGTAGCCCACTGAACATAGAAGGCATTATAAGAGATCTGGGAACACAGGTTGGCAACAACCTCTCTTGACCGCAACATTGCCACTGTGCCACTGTGGTCAGAAAGTCCTTCTATGTGGCACATCTCATTACTAAGGGTTTTGCATCCAGGAAGAAAGAGGTCATTGTTTCCCTCTACTCTACCCTCATTAGGCCAGTCATCGAGTACAGTGCCCCATTTGGCATGTACCTCATTAGACACCTGCAACAACTGGAGAGGTCGCAAAAGTACCTCACAAAGAGGGTCCTAGGCCTTAAACACTTGTCCTATATGGACAGACACAAAAAACTCAACTATTCTCGGTCTCATATCGCCTCCTTGGAGCGATCTCTGCTCGACTTATAAAGCCATATCTGACCCAGCTCTGTTAGAAATGCTAAATCTAAAGAAATCCCAATCCCTCCACACCACACGCTCCAGAGACCTCAACCTCATTACCACAATCAACAGAACGTGCTGGAGGGACAGGTTCATAACCCAGAGACTGCCCATGCTATGGAATAGACTTCCCATACATGTCAAACAGAGCACCTCACTGGCCCTCTTCAAGAGGAACAGAAAATTCACCCCGGGGATCACTCCAGTGGCTCTACTCGACAGAGGCACTGGGAACTAAGGTCAGGTGGCACAATGCCAGGGTAATCTTAGGAGCTAGGCTTGTAAAGGCTCCAGGGCCATTAGCCTAGTACATACCTATGAATCTTGTATGAACCCAAGTGCCAAACACAGAAATGTACTTGCAAACTTAAGAAATGAAAGAGAAAGGTCTACAACAGATGTCCAGTTTCCTTTTTTCTTTGGCATAAGGAATATTCTTGAATAAAATTCCTCCCCTGTTTTTTTCTGAGGGGATACAGGTTCTATAATTTGAAAGGCATATGATCTAAGACAGGGGGAACACGACAAAATGAAATGGGATGGATAAAGAGGAATCCTTACATAAGGAGGAAGAAAAAGCTGCTGCCAGTGTGGACAAGTTTGTTAGGAATTCATATTAAATGTACTTTATTATTGTATAGTCAAAATGCCAAAGATGACTTCTATGTTTTGTATGTTTTGCTCTGTATACTAGTTTATATTCTACAAATGTATTAAGACTGCATTCTCAGCATGATGTATATGACTACTTTGCTTTGTGTATGTTTGTCATTGTCAGTGGAGCTTTTCTCCCTGGCCCTCCACTGAAAATGGGCTCTTCTTGCTCCAGTGGACTTTCCCGGTCATCAAACTGAAAATAAATAAACAGCAATCCAAATATTCTCAGAGGGATGAAGGGAAGATGAAATAGGTAAGAATGGGGAGAAAAGGATGCAGAGAAAGAAAATGTGGAAGTATGAAATACCATGAAAGCACCTAAGTACTATCATAGTCATGACAGACTGAGTGAAAGGCGCCGAGACTAGGCTGCATAGAGATGGTGATGCTCTAAAGATGGAAGCCATGTATATAGTTACCAAATGGGGGGGGGGGGGGTGGGAAAAGATTTCAAAAAAAGGAAAACTAAAGAAAGGTGCCATTCCTTATATAGTACAGGAGTGGTTAATGGATGGGGGAGGGGATAGTATGGCAGAAATACTGCACTGGGGTATTAAAAGTGAAAAGAAACAGGATAAGGTTACATTCAAAGTTCAGAAAACAGTAACACAAATTAATTAATGGAATGTAAATGGCCTAAGACATATAAATAATTGAGAGATAACCCTGCACTATATTACAAACTTTAAAGCACAAATAATTGCTCAGGATGAGTTTGCTTAAGGCAATCAAGACCACAAGCTGTTAAAGGGAGGAGGATATAACTTGGTGGTAAGTTCTGGATGGGGAAGGAAAAGGAGGAGAGGAACAGTAATCTTAGTTAAAAGGATATGCCCGCTAGAGATAAAGAGAGAAGATTAGAAGATAATAAAGGCAGAATGGCTGGGATAAAAGAGATGACAGACAGAATAAAGATAATTAGAAGTTATGTACTCACCATAACATTCCATCTGAGTAGGTGTATTCATTTGTCTGCAACCTGTGGGTTATGGATCCGATATCGGATCCGAACCGGCATGGTTTACCAGCTTTGGATCCAAGCTCTCAGCTCCTCCCCTCACCCATAATGCCCTGCTCTACCCTCATGACCTCAGATCGAGTTTGCCAACAGCAAGAACACCCTGAAAAGGGTAAAACACATCATATGCAGGAAACTGAAAGGCCAGGGGGATAGGAGGGCGGGATGGTTGCAGACAAATGAATACACCTACTCAGATGGAACGTTATGGTGAGTACATAACTTCTAAATCTGAAGTAGGAGATTCATTTGTCTGCAACCTGTGGGACAGAGTCCCCAGCTACCTGAATCTTGGGCGCCATCATGGAAGGATATTCGAGCACCGCTGAGCCAAAGGATGCTCTACCCTAGATGCAAGATCCAACTTGTAGTGGGAAATAAAAGTATGAGATGAAGCCCACGTGGCTGCTGCACAAATATCATCTAGAGGAATCCTAGCCTTAAAGGCTGCCGAGGTAGAGACTGACCAGGTTGAATGGGCATGTACACCCTCCGGTGCGGGCCTTCCTGAAGCTTGATAAGCCAATAAGATACATTGTGAAATCCAGCGAGATAGTGAGACTTTAGAAATTGGTTTGCCCAAATTAAATTTAGCAAAGGAAATGAACAACTGGTCGGATTGCCTATGACCAGCCGTCCTGTTTAGATAAAATCTAAGTTGCCTGTGAACATCTAAGGAGTGAAGCTTGTATTCACCTTTGTTTTCATATTTAGGAAAGAAGACAGGGAGGTTAATGGATTGATTAATGTTTGCTTCAGAAGCTACCTTAGGAAGAAAGGACGGGTTGGTCCTGAGGTAAACACGGTCCGGATGAAAGACCAAGTAAGGAGGTTTAGCTGATAATGCTTGAAGCTCTGAAACTCTCTTGGCCGAAGTAATGGCTACTAAGAAGGCGGTCTTGAAAGACAAGAATTTTAGATCTACCGTAGCCGCCGGTTCGAAGGGGGGGGCGGTCAAGGCCTGGAGAATTAAGGAAAGGTCCCAAGGAGGAACCGCTTGCTTTACAGGGGGCCTGAGAAGAAAAGTACCTTTAAGGAAAATCTTACACAACTTGGCCGACATCAGTGGATTGGAGTCATGACCAATGTGATAATGGGAAATTGCCGCAAGTTGTTGACCGTGGAACTGCTGGCACCATCGTTAAAAAGAGTGGTTAAGAAATCAAGCACCAAAGGGAGAGGAACTGTGAAGGGGTTTAGGCCTTGCCGCTCTGCCCACAACGAGAACCGTTTCCACTTGCTGCGGTAGACTTTCCTAGTGGATGGCTTATGAGCTGCCACCAGGATCGCCTTAACAGGGGACGAAATACCGGGAGTCCTGATCAAGAGTGGAACTGGAGCAGCCAAGCGGTCAGCTTCAGGTTGTCCAGGTTCGGAGGAGATAAGCGGGATGGATGAGATATCAGATCCGGAATGGGATCTAGAATCCAAGGAGGATTCACAGAGTGAGACCTTAGGAAGGGGAACCAGATCTGTCGAGGCCAAAACGGAGCAATGAGAATCATTCTGCACCCCAACCGAGAGGCTTTCTGAAGAACTTGGAGCATCAGAGGCAAGGGGGGATAAGCATAAAGAAGACCGGGTGGCCAAGCATGCACCAGAGCGTCTCTTGGGGAACCTCCGGGAGGAGGTATCAGAGCGGTATCAGAGCGAAAAAACTGTCGCACTTGGTGTTTGAGGGAGAGGCAAAAAGATCGCAACAAGGAGTTCCCCACCGTGCGAATATGCGTTCCGCTATTTGAGTATTGAGAGACCACTCGTAAGGGGTGAGAATGGTGCGACTGAGTTTGTCCGCCAGGATGTTGGACCGACCCGGAATGTGCATTGCTATGAGAAAGCGGTTGGTGGAGATTGCCCATTCCCAAACTCTCATGGCTTCTCGACAAAGAGGGTAAGACCTGGTTCCTCCCTGCTTGTTGATATACCAGACAACCGACATGCTGTCCGATTGAATCGCAATTGTTCCCAAGGGAAGAAAGGCCTGAAGTGCTAGCAATGCTAAGAGCACTGCTCTCATCTCTAGAACGTTGATATGCAGTAAGGTCTCTGAATCGTTCCACGTGCCTTGGACGTACCGGCCTGCAAAAGCCCCCCCCCCCACCCGAGGCGGGAGGCGTCCGTGGTCACCGTGTCGAGAGGGGGAGAAGCACAAAATGGGCGGCCTCCGTGGAGATCTGGAGAGTGTAGCCACCACAGGAGGGACCGCTTGCAAGCCTTGCTGATCGCAATGGGATGATGCATAGGAAGAGCAAGATACGACCACTGTACTAGGAGTGTCCACTGGAGGATGCGCATATTGAACCTGGCGAGAGGAAGAAGTGCTATAGCAGCCGCCATGGACCCTAGAGCCCTCAGGACCAACTCCGCCGGAACTGAGCTTGAGTGGAGAATGGCCCGCACCTGGAGTTGCAGATTTTGAACTCTGTCCACAGTGAGGAAGGCTTTTAATCTCCTTGTGTCTAACCTGGCACCTATAAAATCTATGAACTGCGTGGGCGCTAGGTTGGATTTCTTTGTGTTTATAGTGATGCCCATACGGGGAGCAAGATGGAGAAAGGAGTCTCGCGCCAATAGCAGTAGATGCCTTGTTGGGGCGGTAAGGAGCCAGTCGTCCAGGTAGGGAAAGACCTGTACCCCCTGAAGCCTCAGGTGGGCCGCTACCACTGCTAATACTTTGGTGAACACCCTGGGGGCTGTGGTGAGACCAAAGGGAAGGACCCGGAATTGGTAGTGACTGGCTCCCAGCCGGAAGCGGAGAAACCTCCTGGAGCGCCTGTCCATTAGTATATGGTAGTACGCATCCTTGAGGTCTATGGAGCACATCCAGTGATCTTCTCCCAGAAGGGGGAGAATAGACTGCAGCGTGACCATTCGGAACTTCTCCTTGGGAACTGCCAGGTTCAAGAGTGAAAGGTCTAAAATTGGTCTTAGATCCCCAGTCTTTTTTGGCACTAAAAAGAACCTGGAGTAGAACCCTGATCCGATCTGGTCTGGGGGGACGGGCTGGATGGCTCTTTTCTTTAGCAGATGGCCAATTTCTGCCAAAGCGGCCTCCCACTGACCGGGTGGAACGTCTGGGAGGGACTTCAATTTTGGCAAGTGAAGAAAGGGGATACGGTATCCTCTGGATATGATCTGGAGAACCCAGCGGTCTGATGTTAAGGACTCCCATGCCGCCAGGTGCTCCGAAAAACGTCCCCCGACTGCCTCCAGAGTGGAGCAGCCGGGCAACTCCTCAGGGCTGCTGCGCGGGCCATTCAGAGAAGGGTTCTCTGGACCCGAAGTTCCTGGGAGCCCCTCTGCCTCTAGGGCGGTGTCCTCCCTGTCCTCCTCTGCCACGGAAGGACTGGTTGTCCGGAGCAGGCTGGGATTGCTGCGACTTCTGGAACCACATCTTCTTCTGACCCTTTTGGTTCCTAGAATAGGGCCTCTGGGGTGCAGAGAAGCGGATTCAGACGGCAGACAGCGTCTTCCCGTCCTTCTCGCTCTGGGTCAAAGTGTCGCGAACAGTTTTGCCAAAGAGGGCAGAACCATCGAAGGGGGCGTTCGCAAATGACGCTTTGAAGGGCTCTGAGAAATCGCAATGACGGAGCCAGGCCTGACGTCTAGTAACTAGGCCTGCCCCTGCGGCTCTAGCGGTGCCTTCCGTAGCATGGGAGAGTAGCCGCATAGAGGTATTGGTAATGGACCTGAGAGTGGCCATGCGGGTGGAGTGCAGCACTTTGTCCTCCTCCGACATGGACTCTGGGGGGGATGCAGCGTATTCTTTAATAAGATCGCGCTGCATCCTAATCACATAGTTCAGCGCCCTTACAGAGAAGGTCGCTGAACTAAACATCCGCTTCCCCAAGCGGTCCATCATCCGAGACTCCTTGCTCGGGGGATGGACTGAGGGACTCTCCTGAGCAAGTTCCCTCTTGGTGGCCGCCGCCATCAACATGGCATCTACCGGAGGCCCCTTACTCCAATGGGCACGGTCAGCCGGGAGACTGAGAATACGGTCGGGCCTTTTAGGGATTGGCTCCACGGTGTCCGGTTCCTTCCACGCCCTGGTGGTAATGAGGTCCACCAGGGGGTCGGCAGGAGGGGACACCCAAGAGGTAGACGGGCCCGCTTCAAATGCCTCCAAGGAAGACTTGGGGGCAGACCACCCCCCCCTTATGCGGAGCATTTCCATGATGTCTCCAAATGAGACATCCTTGGGGGGTGACCGTGGGGAGCCTTCCCCTTCCTCCAAATCCGTGTCTTCCGTGAGAGACTCAGGGGAGTCAATGTGCTTCCTTTTGCAAGTATGCTTGCGGGGAACATCCTCTGGGGGGCTGTCAGAGGACTCCTCGCAAACAGTAACCTGTTCCAGGGGAACAGCTTGGGGCACAGGAGCGGGCTGTCCCAAGGGCCGGATGGTGGAAGCCTGACCCAGTGCAGAGGGAGCGTGGGACGGAGCCGAAGCAAGTGCTGGGGGTCTGGAGACCCTCAACAGGGCCCTCTCCACTACATCAAAAGCCGAAGGGGAGCCGACCTTGACCAAAGGATCCGACAATCGGCTCCCCCTCAGATCCGAGGAGTGGATCAGAGCCGGCGCCGAAGCGCTCGGATCCGAAGGGACAGTGCGCTCCGACACAGACGGCGCCGAAGGAGCACTGATCCCCCTGGATCCGAAGCTCGGATCCAGGCTCTGAGAGGTCGGATCCGAAGCACTCGAGGGCAGGGTCGGATCCGAAGTACCAAAGTATTATCGGCGCCGACCCACCCCCGGCTCCGAAGCTGCTCGGCTCCAACTGCTCCGAACCCGGGTAGCGGGTCGGAGAAGGAGCAATTGGCTTGAAAAAAGGGGTCGAGCTCCCCCCCAGAGGGGGGGGGGGGAGGCAAGAGCACTCCCATCTGCATCTGGGCCTGGATGAACCTTCTCATCATCCGGTCCAGATCAGCGTCTGACAGGCTATAAGTTGATCTCGACGAGGCTACCGAGGTAGGCCTTGAGTGCCTCCTCGATAGCCTCGACGGAGATCGGGTCTCCTCCTCCTCAGGTCCCGGTGAAAAACACACTGGAGACCGGAGCCGAGGAGGGGGAGAGCCAGCAGACAAGGAGGCCGGAAGAGAAGCCCGCTTGGCTGGCGGGGCCGAAACAGAGGTCTCGGCCCGCCGCTTATGGTGCTTCTCCCTCCGGTCCTTCTTCCTAGCTTCCCTCTCCTCCGAACCACTACAGGGAGGTTGAGTCCTAGGAGGAGGAGGGGGAGCCGGAGAGGAGACAACCGTCGAAACAGTTACCCCCGAAGGAGCGGAGGCCGGAGCCGAGTCTGGTGGCAAAAGACCCGCCAAGACAAGCTTGGACCTCCGCTCCTTCAATGCCCTGGGGTTGAACCCTGCACAAATGGAACATCCAGATGTGAGGTGTTCAACCCCAAGGCATCTAACACACCGAGTGTGGCCATCAGCCGGGGAAAGCTTATGGCCACACTCGGAGCACTTGGAAAATACAGCTTTGGGCTGTTCGGACATCCCAAAAGCAAAAACAAGGTTACTTAAACTAGTTAAAGTAAAGTAACAAAACCACTCAACAGGCCCAAACACACACTACGCTACCAGCGAGGGGAGGGATAAGTAAAATTAAATTTTAAGACACTGAAAGTATAATAATATAAAAGGGAAACCTACACTTCCACACAACTTTCACACAAAACTTTCAAAAATAAGCACTTTAAGACTAAAAAACTACACTTAGCTGGAGAGCTTAGAAAACACAATCTGGTCACCATGCGCGGCAAACGAGATCTGGGGTCATGAGGGTAGAGCATGTGATTATGGAGCTTTTCTCCCCAGGCCTCCGCTGAAAATGGGCACTTTCTGGCCCAGTCAGATTTTCCCGGTAGGCAAATGTTAACTAAAACAAAATTGGAGTGGTTATGGAGAGATCCAGCAGATTATTTACAGAAACAGAAAGAAAGGGAATGGTTAAAGCAAGTAACAGAATAAGAAATGAAGAGAAAAGGAACAGTACATGCTCTGAATGGGATAGAAGGAGATTTGGTCAGACAGATGAATGAAGAACAAAACTGAGTAAGGAACTGCAATGCACCCAAAAGGAAAAGCATAAAGGGAACATAGAAGTCCAAGAATTAGAGAGATTTACTGCAATGACTACAGGAAATAGAAGATGAAAGAATATGGAGAAAGAAAACTGCAGTGGAGCAAATCCTCCTTAGTAAAAATTCTAAAGCTACAAAGGCGTTAACTTTGTTGACTGCAACAACAGGAGGTAGAGATATGTATTTATAAAATTCAGATTGGCAGTAAGGAGATGGTGCTTAGCAGAGCTGGGAGAGATAATAGGTAAGCTTAGGGAATATTACCAGAATTTGTATCAGGAGGATGGGGTGGACAAATCGAAATGTGAAACGAGGAACATGGGATAGTACTTAACGAGGATGTCAAAGATACCAGAGGAGGATAAAGAGATAATAGTTAAACCTGTAGAGATAGAAAAAAAACGAGCATGGGATAAGATGGCGAAAGTGAAGCCCCCAGAAAACGACAGAATTCCAATCAAGATGTGGAAACAACAGAGAGATAATTTACAAAAATAATCTTCCACCTTTGTAAGTCAGGTAATGGTCGCTAGAGATTCCCAAGTCTAGGAAGCAAGTCACATCATCGGTCATTTGTAAAGATGGTAAGGATCCAATCAGACCAGTGTCATACATTTCAGTACTGAATCATGATTATAAATGTTTTATGCGGATATTGAGTAAAATATTGGGGAAAATAAGAATGGTCAGATTGTAGGTAGACACAGGACTATTGATAATTTAAAATGATGCTGATAATACTAAGCTTGACAGACAAATGTAGAAATATTTTTTATTTAATTCTCTGGCTGCACAGAAAGCTTTTGATAAGGCAATATTTATCTACAGTAGCGGCATAATTTGGCCTGCCAGATCAATGGCTATCCATGTTAAAGAAGATGTACGAGGGAGAGACTGCAAGAATTAAAATCAGGGCTAGACTATCAGAAGAACAGAGGGGGTACCAGGCAAGGATGCTGTTTGTGCTTTATATAGAGCCATTAGCAGAATGGATAAGATCATCAAAATTAAAGGGATTTCAGTGGGGAGGGGAACAGATTTCTCTGTATGCAGATGATATCCTACTCAATGACAAAATGGGCATGGATACAGAGAAATTATGGAATATTCTGAATCAGTTTAGTGAAATCTCAGAATAAAAGGTGAATAAAGATAAAACATAACCCATCAGAGTGAATAGTGAGACAGATGGGGAAGAAAGAAGGATGAATGGAATGGAGAAAGCAAAGCAGATTAGATACCCAAGAGAATGGATAACTTGTTCACTTGAGGATACAATAGCTGTCTCTTTTGGGAAGGTATATGATAAGAGTAAGGAACCAATACAGGCTTGGAAATGCTAAATTTTGACTTGGGTCAGAAAGAGCAGATACTACAACATATACTATGCCTCAATATGCCTCAATTTGTATACTTCAAAGTGTTTTGGAGATTACCAGAGGCAAAATTGTTGAAAAAAAATTAAGCAAGCATGTAGAAACTTCTTATGGGATGGAGAACAGGCAAGGGTGAAACGGGAAAAAATTAATAGAGGCAAAAGAGAGGCGAGTCTAGGACTACTGGATTTGAAAGAGACTTTGCTAGCTTGTATGGTAACCAATACTTTAAGAGCGATTGACAGTGATTATGAAACAGATTGGAAGAGGATGTTGAGAATAAAAGAGACGGAATGGCGACAGGGTAGAGATAGTATGACCTTATTAATGGAAAGACAACAAAAGGAGTAGAAGCTAGAGTGGTGAGAGACACAAGCAGAAAAACTGATGACAGGGTGGAAGGATAAGGGGACAAAAAGATGAAGGAAAAAGAACAGCAGAAATTGGTGGCCAGAGAAAGGATGGGCAAGATAAAAGTAATCTATGGAGATGCACTAGGAGACAGAATAAGGTTAAATATTGGAATAAGATGCTTTAAGGAGACAATTTAAAACATGGCAACAAATAGAGAGAAGTTGTTAAAGGAGACAGAGGACAGAAGATTAAAAGGAAAGGAAAGGAAACAAAGGAGTTATTAACGCCAAGAAAAGGAATAGATAAGAGGAAATACAAAGGAAATGTGGGCAAATTGGGAAAAAGAAATACAAAGCCAGGAAATGTATGATTTTTGCCTGTAAATGTTTACACCAAGGAGATAAGCAAGATGTTCCAGAGGGTGGACAAAAGATGTTGGACATGTAACAATGCTATAGGAACTTGGAAGCATATTCTAGGATTATAAACAGTTGGAAAGGATTATAACAGGAATAAGTCAGTTAAAGCACTGACTGACAATGGTACCTTAATAGAGACAATTCAGTAGTAGTCTGGGTATCGAGATGGAATACCCAGAGAAGATATGGCCTAAATGTACTGCTGACAGTAGTTAGCACAGAAAAACAATGAGAAAATGGAAGAAAAAGGAATTACCAACAGTACTAGAGTTGAAAGATTTGATGAATAAAATAAGGAAAGGGGAAGAAATAGATGTGAAAGGGTACGGTAAATCCCAGAAGAAATGGAGTAAATGGCAGAATATAATATCTACCAACTTCTAAATGATAGTAAGATCTCTTAAGACAACCAAAGAAAAGAGGCAAGACAGCTGAGGTTGTACAGGATTCTAGGTTGTGGTTTTTTCTGCTTCTTTCTTTTTTTTACACTTTTGTGGGTAGTTGCAAAAGGAAAATGGAAAGGAATGGTTTCATTTTTTCTGTTTCTTGTTAATGTAAAGTGATGTATTTGTCATAAGAATACTGTACCCACTATATGGGAAATCTCCCATGTCATACCTCTCCATAAAGGAGGCAGTTCCACTGAACTGTCAAACTTTAGACCCACAGCTATTCTGTCTCCTCTAGCTAAAATTATGGAAAAAAATTGTGTACACATACAGCTCATGCACTACCTCACACAGAACAAGCTGTTGTCCAACTTTCAGCATGGCTTTAAGCCACACCACAGTACTACTTCTGCCCTCTCTTCTCCAACGTCATTAACCACAACCGCAATAACAAACTATCCTCAGCACTCTTTCTAGATCTATCCAAGGCTTTTGACATGGTTGACCACAAAATTCTTATAAATACCTTGAAGGCCTTCTCCTTAAACAGCCATGCGCTTCAATGGTTTCAATCCTACCGTCAGGGCAGGCAACAAGCAGTCCTATGGCAGGACAAGCTATCATCTCGCCTACCCATCACATTAGGAATCCCCCAGGGCTCAATACTAGGACCCCTTCTTTTCTCCATCTTTATCAACGACCTTCATTCAGTCATCCCAGATGCTACCTGCATTCAATATGCGGATGACTCCATCTTGATTTGTTCTGACACCTCACCAGATACTTTATTCAAATTAACCCCAAATGCCTTCAATACAGTAGAAAAATGGCTCTCCAATCAACATCTAATCCTAAACCCCAACGAAACTAAGCTGCTCCTCTTCTCCCCCACACACAGGACCCCCCCTGCCATCCTTCAACATAACCGCTAGCAATGGTACTATCATCTCCCCAGGCCATCCTTCAACATAACCGCTAGCAATGGCACTATCATCTCCCCAGAAGCCCAATCTAAATTATGGGGTGTCCTAGTTGATAACCTGAAGATTGATGCGCATATCAAACCATCAAAACCATTAATAAAAACTTGGCTCTCTTTACAGAATCAAACCTTTCCTTACCCCACTTGCTAGAACTGCAATTGCCCATTCCCATCTACTATCAATTCTTCTCTACGCCTCACCTCAGTTCTCCAACTTAAACAAAACAGATCTTAATAAACTATTATCCTGCTATAACCACATTGCCTGATTTGCTACTGGCACAGCCTACCGGACACACCACTGTCACAACCTAAACCGCCTAGGATGGCTTGAACTGCCTAGCCTACTGCAGTTCAACCAGCTAATAGTGGCACATAAAATCCTTTACCAACCAGAAAATACACCTGCACTAAAAAATATCAGCCCCTACACCAGCACCTAGCCACCGCGATCATCTACTAGACTCCTAGTTCAAACATACAAATCCAACTACTCAGTTGGGGACTCTTTGCCAACTCTGTTGGAAAACCATGGAACAGACTCCCAGCTGACTTGACCCTAGAACCCTCACTAACTCAGTTCAAAAACAAACTCAAGAAATACTTCAAAACTCATTTGTTATTGTCCTTGCACTAACCCAGACTAGTGACCTCTCTATTACTTAGGTGCCTTACCTTCAATTACTTCTAACTTTTTTCTACCACACCATTTCAGGAAGGGTCAATTGTTTAACTGCTGTTCAGTGCGTCTTAAACCTGAATGTAATGTTATGTATATATAACTTTGAAAATAATGTTATGTTTTGTAAAATGTTTTATAATAAGTTAGTACTATATGTGCTAAATGCTGGTATTGCTTATGACTGTAATCTGCTTGAAACTAGCATTTACTAAATGTTCAATGTGTATTATTCTTGGAGATTTTCTCCCCGGGCCTCTGCTGAAAATGGAAATGTATCCAGTCGGACTATCCCGGTCAACAAATGTAAATAAATAAAATAAATTATATAATGCGTTGGAAACTTCAGTTTTGGGCTGGTATTTATAGATAGTTGGTTAATAAAGGACCAGTCACCGGAGTAGTAACTGTATAAGTGCACCATGCATGTGGATTGCACACTACAGCTGGAGATGAATGAGACAATGGAAATAAATGACTGCTGACAATAAAAGAAAAAGAAGTTATGTACTTACCATAAAGTTCCATGAGAGTTGTTCTCTAAGATCTTGAGCTTGGGAAACCAATGGTTCGGCTCCAAACCCATGTGTAAGAATGAACGGCGACAATGAACAACTTCACATAAATTATTTCCTCTTTATTATAAAGTTTCCACCATGTGGGTTTGTCTTGCATTATGTCTTATGGTGAATGACATACTGTAGAACAAAACTCTTTAATCTGTGATTTATTTCAATGAAAATGGCTATGCAGTTTAACCTTTATTTCTGCAGTTTTTATTAAACCATTTATAGCATTTTCAACTGAATAAAAAAAAACTGGCAATGGGCAGTGGCCAGCCCACTACAAGTTTCTCTACCTTGCACCCACTAAATACAGGACAGGCTCCAGTTCTTTCATGACCCAAAACTAGACTAAGCGGATAACCAGAGAATGACTGAATAAATGAATTGAAAGAACCAAGACAAAGACACCTGGCATAAATTTAGTTGGAAGATGTCCAACAAAGGCAAATTTACTAGATAACATCAATGGAGAAGTCATTGCATTTAATAAACATTCTTTCAAAATGAAGCACAGCTCAATCTTTTGCCAGTAAAAGATAAGTTAAATTCTTATCAGCTGAAATGTTGGCTAAAGAACTTACTAAGATCCTCCACCACATTAATTACCAATTGATACTTGCAGGTGACATTCACCCTAATCCAGGACCTAACCCTTGGCAATCCACCCTTGTAAATACCACCTTCTCCTCAAACCAATTACCTACCAATAGACCAAAAACCAGCCTACTAATTCTGTGCTTAAATATCTGAAGTATTGACAATAAGGTACACTTATTACAGGCATTACTCTCCACCTACAACCCTGACATATGTCTGACGAAACCTGGCTAAAACCCACTATTGCAGACAAAGAAATCCTACCTACTGGTTCCAATATACTCCACCAGGACAGACTATCTAAAAAGGAGGGGGTGTAGCCCTACTCTAAGAATAACCTAAATGTCAGCACAATCAATCTGCAAATCCCCTCTTTCAACAACTCTGAAATCCTCCTAGTTGAACTCAAACTTGGCAACAAAAAGTCAATCAACATTGTCACATGCTATATACCACCAGGCAATAACATCCTAACCCTGGAAGCCTTCCTACAATGGTCAAACAAAAACCTCCCTCAAGAAACCATTATACCTGGTGATTTTAACATAGATTGGAATATCTGCTCAGCTTTAACCCCCACCAACCATATTAACCTCTATAATTTTTCACAAATTATCCATAGTAATACTAGACTAGGAACTCCAAAAATTAAAGAACGCCTCCTAGACTGGATATTAACAAACAGGACCAACACCCCATAGAAGGCAGGTGTCCTCCTAGATTCTTTCAGTGACTATCAACCCACTTTTCTATTAAAATTCAAAACCCAATCCAAACCTACCTCCAGATCACTAATAACCTACAAAACAAAAAACGTTCGACCCCAACAAATTCAAACTTGAACTAAAACACCATAATTGGCACCTACTAACGACTTTACCCCTAGAAGAAGCCGTAAACCATTTCAACACCTTCCTAAGTAACCTAAATGCCCATGCCCCACCCCTTATCACTAAACTCAAAACAAAAGCAGCCCCCCGGCTTACCAAAGAAACTAAAAAGAAAATTTCATTAAGGAACAAAGTCTGGGATACTTGGAGCACCACTAGAACCCCATCAGCTAAGGTACAATTCCAACACCTCAGAAATGAGAGAAAAAGATCAGTCCTCCTGGATAAAAAGAACTATTTCCTGGAGCTACAAAACAATCACCAAAACAACCCCAAGAAATTCTGGGCAGGAATTAACATCATACTCCACCCTGGCTACCTTCCACCCCTTCTCCTACCTCCTCAAATGAAATCACAAATATACCAGATGCATTTAACAAATACTTTATTGAGACCATTTATAACTTTGCTCAAAAACAGCCTGCAACCACTACCATTAATTTCCCACAGCCTATAGATAAATCTAAAACTACCTTCCAATTCCAACCCATCCCAACCAACTATGTCAAAACTTGCTACTTAAACTCAAACCTACCTCACTAGCAGCCGATGGACTACCTGCTGAATTCCTTCAGCTGGCTGCCAATGAACTTGCCTTCCCCATATCCATCCTATTAAGTACAGCAATCTCAGAAACCTCAATCCCACCCATCTGGAAAACCTATATTATCCCCCTCCATAAAGGCGGAACCTCCACCGATCTCACCAACTATCGCCCCATAGCCATTCTGTCTCCACTGGCCAAAATACCTGAGAAATGCATCCACCACCAACTCATGCCATACCTGCTTAATAACAAACTTCTCTCTCCTACACAACACAGATTTATGCCAGCTTATAGCACTACCACTGCCCTACTTTCCTTCACAAACATCATCAATCAAAACAAACACATAGGCAAACTAATCTCTGCCATATTTCTGGACCTATTCAAGGCCTTTGATATGGTCAATCATCCCAAACTGATAATGCCCTTATTGACCTCAGCCTAAGCAACCAAACCCTGGCTTGATTTGAGAACTACCTACAAAGAAGACAACAAGCAGTGCGGTGGGACAATAACTTATCCTCATTGCTACCCACCACCACAGGGGTCCCACAAGGATCCATATTAGGTCCCCTCCTATCCTCCATTTTTACCAACAATCTTCACACTGTCAGGACGCAGCAGTTATACAAAACGATGATGACTCTACACTTGTCTGTTCAGCCAATGACCCTCAGGCACTTCTCTCTAACCCAACAAAAGCCTTCCATACCACAGAAAACTGGTTCCTTAGCAAACACATAATTTTAAACACCAAAAAAGCCAAACTATTACTTTTCTCACCCAATAACTCTACCACCCCTCTATCTACCCCCTGTTACTTTCTTCCCCTCTACCTACCTGGCCACCTCCTCCACTACACTATCCTACACTACCTCACCACTACAGAATATCTAATCCATAAACTGATTATCTGTGTGTACTCTATACAGTACTGTTAAACCTGAATCTTACTTTGCCTTAACCTGACCTACGTTACCATCATACCTGATATACAGGTTTAGTTCAAGTTAACATAACACGTTACCCGTCCATGTTAAGACTGTTACTTTCTATGAATTTAACATCTCTGTATTCCTTGTAATGATTGTCCGAATTTTACTGTGGAGCTTTTCTCCCCGGGCCTCCGCTGAAAATGGACATGCATCCAGTAAGATACTCCTGGTCAACAAATGTAAAATAATAATAAATAAATAATAAAGACTAAGTGACCAATGGTTCTGAAGCATTGAGGTTATATACGTATGTATAGGTACGTGTATACATATAAAAGAAAGCATATTAAATGCTGTTTTAATGTGGGTCTTGTGATGATAACAGTACGTCAAAACTATGAGATGTTAACTGGTTCACAGAGTTGAATATTCAAATACTTTTTTTTCAATGAAGTAAGCCCCCCTTGCACTAAACAAATTCAGTTTTGTGAAGAAGCTGCAAACTCGTTAGGAACCATCTTAAAGGAATGAGCTATAATACAAGTTTGAGAAGGTGTTTTTTTTCCTTAAAAACTTCAATACTGTTAACATACTCACACTGCTTTCAAAAAGTTGATTACACCTACTGCTACAATGAAACTATCATACTCCAAAAGCTGTTGTAAAACTTTTTTTTTTTTATCTTTTTTGCAATTTTTCACTGACAGCATAAACTGTGCATCTTCTGTGCTGTCAGAGCTTTTCTCCACAGGCCTCCACTGAAAACACATTTGCATACACCCAGTCAACCATCACTGTAAACAAATGCTGACTTATAAAATAAATAAGAGCAGCAGAAATGCACAGATTCATGAAAGCAAGTCTCAAACATTATTCTGCATGCCCTGCCTCACACTCCATTTTTACCTGACATTCCGAATTCAGTCTTATTTGTTCACTCGAGAAAATGAGCAAAACCTTGTGTAATTTCACAATAATTATCAATTGTTTACAGGGATGGTCCAGCTGGGTGTAAAAAAACAAATAATCCCTTTTCAATGGGGACCTGGGGTGAAAAGTTCCACTGAGTAATACAATACACAAGATCATCAAAAAAAACAGAAAATTGTAATATGTGGATATAATTAACAAAAAGAACATACAATTTATATAAACAAGATTTATGAAACAGATACAGGGAAACAGAATGATGCAAACAATCAATGGTAGAGAAAAACTACAGTAGGTGGGAAATGTTCAGTACTGAAATGACGCGTGTGTTGAGGAATAAAGACGTAATGTCTTACCATAACATTCCATCTGTGTTGTCGATCTTCATCTATTCTTGACTAGTGGGTTACAGTTCCGATCCTCGGAACCGATCCGGCTGTTCAGACAAAAAAAAAAATCTCTCGAGCTGCAAGTCTACCCACAATACCTCTCTCCAGTTTACCTCAGACTGAGTCTGCAATTAGACAGAAGAACTCAGACAGAAGACTAACTCTATAAAATACAAAAGTTCAAAACCTTGTCCAAGATATCCCTAACAATAAGAACTCAGGAGAGGATGTCGCTCTACCAGAAGTCTAAAGGAGGGGGCAGGCAGGAGGGACACAAGAATAGATGAAGATCAACAACACAGATGGAACATATAAGATTTCTATCTGATATTCGTATCTGATGTTGTTAATCTTCATCTATTCTTAATTAGTAGGACAGAGTCCCAGTTACCTTAGATCTTGGGTGGCCTTATGGAAGAACATTCCTGAGAACCATAGAACCAAAGGATGCTCTCTTCCTGGAGACCATATCTAACTTGTAATGAGTAATAAGTGTATGAGGCTTAGCCCAAGTTGTAGCTGTGCAAATTTCCAACATGGAAGCCCTGGAATGGAAGACAGCAGAAGTTGCTACTGATCTAGTGTAATGTGCTTTTACTGGTTTTGTTAGCTTCAGATTCAGCTTCGTATACATGAAAGATATACAATCTCTTAACCATCTGGAGGGAGTTACTTTGGACACTGATCTGCATTAGTTGCACTAGCAAAGGACACAAACAATTGTTCTGACCATCTAAACTGTTAAGTTCTATCTAGATAGAACAGCAACTGCCTGTGTACATCCAGAAGGTGAAGGCAGTGCTCTCCCTTGTTAGAATAGTTCGAAAAGAATACTGGTAAATCTATAGACTGACATTAAACTCCGAAATCACCTTAGAAAGGTTGGGGTGGTCCTAAGTGATGCCCTATCCTTATGCAACATTAAGTAAGGGGTTTTGGAACATACAGCTTGTAATTCAGAGACTTGTTTCACTTTAGGAATTTTAAATCACAGGTAGCTGTCAGTTCAAATGATGGTGCCGTAAGTGACTGCAATACCAGAGTGAGATCCCAGAGTGCTAGAGGATCTTCAAAAGGAGGCTTTAAGCATGTTGTACTCTTCAGGAAAACCTTGCAAAGTATGTGGGAAATTATTTGAAATTGCTGCTGAGATAAAGGAAGCAGAGGCTCCTTTATTAAATATGGCAGTTAGGAATTCCAAAATTTTCTCTACTGGTGCTGAAAAGGGGTCTACTCCATTGTTAGAGGCCCATATAGAAAGTCTCTCTCATTTGTTTAGGTAGAGGGTCCTGATGGATTGTTTATGAGATACCAACATACCAACTGAATACATCCAAGTTAAGATCGTTCTTCCATCAACTGGATATGAAAATGAAGTGGTCCATGGAGTGGGTTAGAATCGACCACTGGTTTGCTAGTAACTACTGGAGCAGTCTCATGTGAAATCTTGCTAATGGAACCAAGATGATGGCATGAAGCGCAGTGCCTGCAGAAACAGCTGAGCAGGTACTTAGTGGATGAACCTGCTCCTGTACCTTCTGTAACCTGTGTAGGGAAAGTGATGCTATGCAAGAGGAGTAGTTGAGATGAGCTCCGATGAATTCCATGCCCTGGGTGGGGATTAACTGGGACTTTGTGTACAGTTTACTGTTATGCCCAATTGATGGAATAGGTCCAGTATAAAGTTCATGGTCTGTTCTAACAGATGCCTGGAGGAGCGGAGGGGAGCCAGCCATCTAGATAAGGAAACATTCGGAATCCATGAAGCCTCAAATGAGCTGTGACTGCTGCCACACATTTGGTGAACACCTTGGGGGCTGTGGTGAGGCCGCAGCGCACTGAACTGGAAATTACCGTCTCCCAGCCAGAAGCAGAGAAACTTTCTTGAGCGTTTGTCCACCTTTACGTGGTAATACGAGTCTTGAAATTCGATGGAGCACAACCAATTGTCTTTCTTTAAGAAGGGGATAACAGACTGAACCAAGACCATCCAGAATTCTGCTTGTTGGATGAATTTGTTTAGAATGCGGAGATCCAAAATCGGTCTCCAGTCCCCTGTTTTCTTTGGCACTTAAAAGAATCTGGAGCAAAACCCAGATCCTAACTGGTCTGGTGCAACTTCTTGGATGACTCTTTTCTCTAGCAGCTTTTGTATCTATATTGCTGTTTGAACTCTCTGACTGGGTGGAACATCAGGGATAAAGGGTAAAGGGAACAGATAACTTCTGGTAATTATCCTTAGCACCCAGGCATCATTAGTTATGCACCACCAGGTGTCTCTGTGCAAGGAAACTCTTCCCCAGACTGCTTCCAGAGGTACGCAATCGGGCACCCCTTCAAGAGCACTGATAAGGTTGACCAGCGAAAGAATCTCTGGAAACCGCTTGACCAGCGAAAGAATCTCTAAAAACCTGATTCTGTGGACCACCCCAGCCTCTGAGATGGCATCTTCCACTGCAACTCCCCCCTCTGCCCCGATGGGAGTCTGAGCCACGTGTGTCCTGGAAAGGCTTCTGGGATTTCTTGAACCACATTTTATTTACCACTCCTTTGATTCCTGGAATAGGACTGTTGAGGAGTGGAAAAACGTATGCCTACAGCAGATAAAGTCTTTCCATCCTTTTCACACCTGGACAGAGTTTATTTTACTTTGGGATCAAACAAACAGGACCCATCAAAGGGGGCACTGACAAAGGAAGACTTGAATGGTTTCACAAACTCACACTGGTGCATCCAAGTGAGTCTCCGAACTGCAACGCCTGAAGCTGCTGACCTGGTTACCCCTTCAGCCGCATGTGGGATGAGCCTCATGGACGAGTTAGAGATAGACTCCTGGGTAGCTAGCTGGAAGGCCACTTTTTTCTGGACCCCCCAGCTACTGCTCCCGTCCGGGTATCTGACAGCTCCTTTTCAAGGACCTGAAGGAGAAGGTCGATGACGCATATACCCACTTCCCCAATCTATCGCCCTGCATTCTCGGTTTGGGGGTTGGATAGTAGAACTTTCCTCGGCTAGTTCTCTTCTTGTAGCAGCTGCTACCACCATGGCATCTACTACTAAACCCTTAGCCCAATGTGGTTGGTCTTCTGGGGCACTAAGTATTTTTCAGGTCTTCGGGGGACTGGTTCGACAGAATCAAGAGCCATCTAAGCCCACTGAGCAATCAGTTTAATTAGATCATCAGAGGGCGGGGTCACGCAGGAGGTAGCTGGGCACACACCAAAGGCCTGCAAGTACACAGATTCCTCTGAGGATGACTCTTTGGACCTCCAATCACCCCTCCGCTTTAGGATCTCCAGAATGTCTCCAAAGGAGATGCCTTTCGGGGGTGATGATGGGGAACCCTCCCAGTCATCAAAATCCATGTCTTCTGTGACATATTCTTCCAGAGAATCGATGCGTTTCCTCTTACACAATCTCTTCCAAAGAGTCTCGTCAGTGGGAACATCTGAAGAGGACTTGGAAGAGAAATTACCTTTCAAAGGCAAATCTTGCGACCATGATGGGCACTGTCCGGGGTAGAGGATGGTGGCTGAACTGAGAAAACTGGGATTACAGGGGAAGACTTCAATAACCCAGAAGCCATGTGAGAAGAAGCAGTGGCTAAAGCCCTTTCCATAGCCTGAAATGCAGGCCCCCTGAGGAGGGATGGGAGTCTGGAACTGAGACAAACAAACTTGGAAACGGGGTCACACACCCCACCCAGAGCCCCACCTGACAGACTGGAACCAAGAACAGGTCCAGTACTGCCACAGCCGCAGCAGATATGGACAGGCTCTGTAGAAAAGCTCGGAGATGACAGGTAGTCTCCATGCTCGGCAGTAAGGACATGGTCTTGGGGACATGACAGTGCCGATGGCACTGAGAGGGCCAGAGCCAGACTCTTGTTGTCGAGGACAAGGCTATAGTCGACATCGAAGTCATTGGGACCTGGGAGGTCTGAGTCTATGGCTCTAAAATTTGTGAAGAGGCTAGAGGAGGAGAATAATTGGTTGTGGATGGAGAAAAAACACCTGCTTCGGGAGGGAAATGGGGCTGAACAGAAGAGGGAAGACCCCGAGCTGCCACGATCTGGTCCACCAACCTAACATCATTTCCAAAAGACTTCTGCTGGAGCACATCGACAAGGCTGAAGAGAAATCAGATCTCTCAATGAAAGGACTAGGTAAATGTCCATGGAAAGGGTCTATAGACGGTGAATAAGTAGACCTGGGTTCTTTCAGCACAGACTGTTGCTCAATGGGAGAGATAGTCGGTACCGGAGTCGGAGTCATAGAGGTGAACGGAGCCACAGAGCTAGGACTCTGAACCAGACACAAAGCCAGTGTACAAGGTACCAAAGAAATTTTCAGTGCCGGAGACTTTGACAATTCCAAAGGTTTGTGAATCTTGGTTTTCCATTCTGTGGAGGAAACCTCAGAGGCATGCTTGTGTTTCGTAATGGTTAGCGCCAAAGGAGATGACGGCATCGAGCAAGAAGACTCAGAGCCAGAGGCCGGAGGAGACTGGATGGCCATGGGCAAGATTTCCTTAAAAGGGGCCTTAAGGAGCCCTTTGAGGATCAATTTATTATTTCTCTCTGCCAAGGTTCTATTACTAAAGCCCTAGCAAATGGAACAAGCCACACTAAAGTGAGGACCACCCAAACAATAGACATTTTTTGTGATTATCTGAATTTGGCATTCTTCTGCCTTACTCAGTACATTGTTTAAAGCCTGTGGTAGAAGATTCTGTCATATCTATCAGACACACACACACACACACACAGACACACACAGACACACACAGACACACACAGACACACACAGACACACACAGACACACACAGACACACACACACAGACACACACACAGACACACACACAGACACACACACAGACACACACACAGACACACACACAGACACACACACAGACACACACACAGACACACACACACACACAGACACACACACAGACTCTAAGATTAAGAAAGAAAGAAATTCTACCAACAACTGCAGAAAAGGTTACTACAATGGTAAGACAGGGAACAAACTACCAACGATGGTAGGGGAAAGAAAACTACCAGCGGCAGGAGAAAAATCACACACTCAAGGGTAGACTCAACAGATAAACAAATTAAACTAAGAAGAAGATAGTTATAAAAAGTGAAGAAATAGATAAGAGAATAATGTAAAAGTACTTCAGGAAATTGTGGGTAGACTTCAGCTGGAGAGATTTTTTTTTTTGGCTGAAACGAGCTATAGAATGGCCAGTTCATTTCAGAGGATCGGAACCATGACCCACTAGTCAAGAACAGATGAAGACTGATTTCAGATAAAATGTTAGCTACGCTAGAAATAAATAAGACTTAGGCAAGAGGGGTTAGTGAGACTTTAAGGGGGTATTAACTTAAAAAAAAAGGGGTACTGGGGGAACCAAGTTAATTCATACGCAGGCTAAGTTACTTAGTTTGCATGCTCACCTTTCTTTCTTTCACGAGTGTCCTCTTGTCCACAAAAGGTCTCCAGGTCTGCTACATACAAAACAGTCTGCGGCAAAACATGCACCATCTGCACAAAAAAAGGAAATATGAGATATTTTTTCCTTGTTAAGATATTATTCATATAGCTCCTCCTACTGTTGTCATCTCAACCATAACATTTTATTGATATTTATATAAACAAGAGAGCTTAAATGCAAATAAAAGTAGTGACCGGTCTAAAAGCAAATTGCAACAGAAACAACAAGCCCAAGCGACCTTACATTTCAGAAGTATATATACTTTTTGTACGGATACTTCAAATAGTAGTGAAAAATGGTAAAATAAATATGCAAGCTTCATTTCACATCTTAATAATAATATAGCCTTTTTTAAAGATCAGGTATTTTTACTACGAGGGTATGACTGAATATAATACGGAGATAATTCCAACACTGCAACAACCATTGCTAGGGCTAAAGAAAACAGAGCTGCATAAAACAGAAAACTGGCTTCACAATATATGCACCATCCTGTCAGATGAAAAAAGCTAACACAATGTGCAACTGTTTCCACTAAAAAGAAGCATGAAAAAGTATAAACACAACCATTTAAAGGTAAAATGATCACCGAAACTTGTGTATGACAGCCATTTAAAAAGTGATAATTAACAGGGCTTAAGCAAATTGTTGCCCACCAAGCACTTTTTCAAATCTACTATGGCCTAAAAGTAAAAAATTTCTGCACGCATCAATTCCTTTATCATATGCCAGCAAAAATGTCTCTATTTCGATTTTTAACCACAGCTTCTATAAACCAGCTGGACAAGGCCAAGGCCAATTTTTTTATATACTACAGAAGAAACATCAATTAAGCATCCAGCATTTTACTGGGTTAAAACTGACAAAATAATTCAGAAATAAGTTTCCATCTAGACAACTTCTACACTCTATTCATGTAAATAATGGCAACAGGCAACTGGAGTCTCTCTTGATAAACAATAGATGCAAGACAAGAATGTGCCCAAGATAAACTGCCATTCTGGATCAGGACACACACAAACGTGGGCACGTGTGTGCATACGTAATTCTGGATCAGGAGCACACGTGTGCATACATAAACAGCTACAGAAACACACCTGCACCATGTACACCATCTCCTCTAATCCACTTGGTAACTTCTTAGCGCATCTTTAAAACAGGACATAAAACCAGATGTCCCAGTGAAAACCCACTCAGACTTCACCTACAGGGCATTACAAAGAACTGAACTGGAAAATCACATCCAATGACGTAGTAATGTTATTAGTTAACAGCCACAGTCATTTACCTTTGAAAATCCAAGTGGCACAAACACTAAGATAGTATAGCTGGAAAACTAAAACATTGCTGGAAAAATGTCAAAGCAAGTGAAAAAGAGACAATGCAGTAAAGGAGTCACCCGCAAAAAAAAAGTAAAGTGATGCAAAAAAGTAAAAAAATAAATAAATAAACGAAGTAACTGTGCTCTAAAAACATTTCCTTTTGCCATACTGCATTTTCCACCCAAGAGAGAATGATCCCCATATTTCTGCAGAATAAAAAGGGAATGTCTCGGGAGTATCTTCCCTTCTGTGGCCTTTCTATCCTGGTTAACTTCCTCAGTGCACACAATGTTTTTTTGGGGGCAAATGAAATTTTCTAATACTTTCTTTTGGAATTTGTCCATTTCAGTTACTCTTGCATCATTTCACCTACTACAACTGAAAATATCCTGCCAAGGAAAACAAACAGGACGATACCTGTAGCTTGGTTGTTACTTTATACCCACTGATTTAATAAAACTAGGCAGGCTCAACAATCACAGCTTTCTGACTAGAATATAAATATATTGTCACACAGCTGCATTACTTCCCTTCCCTGGGGTTGTAAACCTAATGAGCCTTTTGTAGTCTAAAAGTGAACAATCCTGAGAAGCACTTAATGCAAATTCACTAACTGAACTTTGCAAGCCAGAAAACATAACGCACTATGATAGATTTTTACATCTACCCTTTTTCTTTTTTGGTTATGTTTTAAATTGGCAGTCTGAATACTTGTGGGTCTTCTTGCGGATACTAATCTAAATTCAAGAGGGGAGGGGGGGACAAGTGTAATTTTAAACATATTCCTTCCACAAAGTTAAATACATACAATGACTGCTATACCTCATGAGCTCAAAAACAGATTCATGGGGGCATTATTATTTCTTCAACTCTGCTGTTTTATAATAGTTCTCTCACTAACTCAACAACTGTAGTAACACAAGTAGCCTATGGCTCATTTATGACAACTGCCACTTCTGGTGCTTTTATTTCGCTAGTGTTATTTGGAGTACTTTACCGAGAACCAAGAAGGGGGAAGGGCAAGTGTGATCTGTACTTAATTGCATTATTGTTAGTTTTCAATATTCATTCTTCTTTTCCACCTGAATAGAGGATTTGTTTCCTCCTGCTTGTAAAAGCTTTTATGCAAAACTGAAAGAGCATAATTCTTTCTGAACTATAATGTTTACTACTGGCTTTAAGTTGTTTTTAAACATTCTAAGTATTTGTTCAATGATCACAGTTCTATTTTCACAGTTTTAATGTTGGTATTTAGATATTTTATTCCCGTCACTTCTGACAAGTTACAAGTTAGGCTGGTTATTTTTAACTAGTTTAAATAAGGCGACAGTCCATTTAAGGACTACTGGGGAGTTTCTTAGAAGAGCAGTACCAAACTATGAAAACTACTTTTTGTAACTTACACACACGGTAAAGCTTATGTTGTGGAATGTAAACGGGAACAAACATTTTGCAAAAAGACACTGGCTTATTACTTACATACAAAATATTTCTCCAGACATTATGATGTTGCAGGAATCCCAGAATCAAAGAAAGAGCATTTAAAAGGTGAAAAGTAAGGGTTTAAATTCGACTGCTTTGCCTGTTATTCAGAGGGAACGAGTGCTTTGCCCGTTATTCAGAGGGAACGAGGACAGGGATAGCTGTTATTATTAATTTTTTGTAACCACTATTTAGAGGCCATGATTATGTATCTGCAATACAAGATTGACTCTGCTAAGTGCATTTTCCACATCCAAAGCCCTGAGTTTTCTCCAGCAAATCAGAAATATTTGGCATGGATGGGAAAATCATTAAACATGTTTCTCTTTCCTTAGGAGACATACTCCAAATTCTGATCAGTTGGTTACTTTGCCTCACCGGATCATCCAAGCACTTGAAACTTTTCAGCTATAAATTATACTGAGAAATGTGATGACTACCCTTCTTTGAAAAGAAGAACACAATATTTAAATCTGGTTACTCTCTCCAAATTTACTGTAAAGCAGGTGGAAATAATTTATTCTCCCTTTACAAAAAAAGTTTTTAATGTTAAAGATAAATCATATGTTTTAATTGATTTATGGTATTTTTTAAAATAAGTTGGTGGAAGTGAATTTTATAAGGACATTATATTGGTTGAGACAGATGTTAGAGATCTATTCTTAGTTATTCCTCATGACACAGGACTGGAATGGTTTTATAAAGCAATGGCCGAAGGGAGTAATTTACTGCACAATGAGATTAAATTACTGTGCACATTTATGGAATTGATTCTATACAATAATTATGTGCACTTTGAAGGGAAAAAGAGTCCATATTAAATTCACGAAACGACAGAACACTGAATGCTCTTTCATCGACAAAAGCTGAAATCACAAAACACCAAAGTTAGGGAACAGTGATTTTTTTTCCCAGGGAAAATCGCTGGACCATTCTTGGGACTTTGCACTTTCCTCCACTGTAGTCCAATCTCAGAGTTGGTATATTTAAGTAGGGGGGTTGTGGGGAACAGCCCCCCACATTGGGGGTGTGTGGGTGGTGAAGCTCCCCACTTTATTTTGTCTTTACATTTTTTTTTTTGGAGCAGCGATTTTCTTTCCTTGAGGGGGGGGGGGGGATCACTGTTCTGTAACTTCGCTGTTTTGTGGTTTCGACGTTTCCTGTCGATGAAAGAGCATTCACTCTTTTGTCGTTTTGTTTATATAATATAGAAAGTACAGTTTTGTACCTACCATAAATGTAGATGTTCGAGGATCCACATTGCTGCAGTCCTAACTATTGGGTAGTCCGCTGTCCAGTCGGCCCGAATACCAAAGTATATGGCTGACGTCGGTCAGGGTGCATTAGACTGACGTCAGTACGTCAGGGTACTAATGCGCATGACCGACGTCATATCCTCAGTCTTTTCTTGCCCCAGATGTCAGAAGACCCTGAAAAGATAAGGCCAAAAACCAAAAACTCCCAAAATACCTGCACCAAAAAATATATATATAATATATACACAATTAGCAAAATATAACCTCACCTACACAACCACCCCTAAACACAGAGGGGAAGGAGGGAGGGTAAATTGGACTGCAGCAATGTGGATCCTCGAACATCTACATTTATGGTAGGTACAAAACTGTACTATGTTCTTCATTCCACATTGCTGCAGTCCTAACTATTGGGTAGAATCCCAAAGCAGAGGTAAGGGAGGCTGGCAAATCATAAGGAAGCAGGAACTGACAACATGCCTTGCAAAATAGCTGTGGCAAAACCAGCCCTAGACTTAGAGTAGAGAGGAAGGTGATAATGCTTAGAGAAAGTATGCACTGAACTCCAAGTAGCTGCCTCCAAAATATCCTTAGTTGCCACCCCTTAGAAATGCTGTGGAAGTGGCAGTAGCCCTAGTGGAATGAGGCCTAATCCCAGCTGGAATCTCCTTGCCATGATGGGAATAACAAAATGTAATGCAACACCCAATCCACCTAGAAATAGTTTGTTTTGACACAGGCTTGCCCTTTGAACTCAAAGCAAAAGAAACAAACAACTGCTGAGACTGCCTAAAATCCTTAGTCCTGCTCAAATAATAACGCAATAGCCTGTGTACATCTAAAGTGTGCAAAATCTTTTCCCCTTTATTTTGGGGATCTGCATAAAAGGTAGGCAAATGAATAGTTTGGTTTAAAGCCACACTAGAAACCACCTTAGGCATAAAGGAAGGATTAGTACGTAAAGATACCCTATCCTTATGAAAAATCAAAAAAGGCTCCACTGCCATAAGGGCCTGCAACTCAGAAACCCTTCTTGCAGAAGTAATGGCCAACAAAAAAGCAGTCTTCCATGACAAGTATTTCAATTCAGCAGTAGCCGCAGGCTCAAAAGGTTGTAGAGTAAGCTTCTCCAACACAAAATTGAGATCCCAAGCAGGAGTAGGAGCTCTACGTGGGGGTCTTATATTCTTTGCCCCTCTAAGAAATTGCTTGAACAAAGGATGCGAAAACAATGGTGGGTCACAATCATAGTGAGCTGAAAGGGCTGCAGCATGAATCTTAATGGAAGAGAAAGACAAACCTTTGTCCAGTAACTCAGTAAGATATTGAAGAGCCACACTCAAATTTGGCTCAGTAATCTCCAAATTGTTTGCTGCACTCCAAAACAAAAATCTCTTCCATTTTTCTGCATACACTTTCCTTGTACTAGGTCTTCTGGCTTCCATAATCACATTTAAAACTTGTTGAGGAAGCTGAGACCTGCTGTCTTTCAAAACAGAATATGCCAGGCTGTTAGATGTAGAGAGTGAAGCTTGACATTGAGCAGATGACCGTCCCTCTGAGACAACAGGTGTGGAATCAAGGGTAAAGGCCATGGAGGCTTCCTTACCAGACTCCTCAGTAATGGGTACCAGTGCTGCCGAGGCCAATCTGGAGCTATTAAAATCATCCTTGGCTTGTCTTGTCTGACCTTTAGAAGCACCTTTGGAAGAAGAGGCAGAGGTGGAAAGGCATACACATGAAGATTTTTCCAACTGAAAGAAAGAGCATCCACTTTCCAAGCTGTGTGATGAAATCCCTTCGTGCAAAACTTTGGCAGCTGGTGGTTTAGTGGAGAAGCGAACAGATCTATGTCTGGAGTTCCCCATGACACTGTCAATTTTTGAAATACATGAAGATCCAGTTTCCACTCGTGGGGATCCATGATTTGTCTGCTTAATACATCTGCTAAGGAGTTCTGTGCTCCGGCAGAAACCTTGCCTGAAGAGTTAGTTGCAGACTGAGCGCAGTCTCCCATAAAATCATTGCTTGTCTGCACAATGGGTAAGAATGTGTTCCCCTTGTTTGTTGATGTACCACATGACAGTTGTGTTGTCTGTTAGAATCAACACCTGCCCTGGAAGAAGTAACTCCTTGAAAGCAATTAATGCAAACTGAACTGCTAACATCTCTTTCATGTTGATATGTAGATGCTGTAGTCTGGCAGGCCACTTGTCTTGTATCCACTTTCCATTTAGATGAGCTCCCCAAGCAATATCTGAGGCATCTGTCGTTAGAATCTGACTTGCCTCTGGCCGGGTCACAGAGAGTCCCTTGTTTAGGTGACATTCCTGAGCCCACCACAAAAATTCCTTTTGAATGCAAGGTATTATTTGAATGACAGTGTCCAAATCCTGGCAGTGCTGTGTCCACAGATTTTTGAGATACCATTGTAGCTTCCTCATATGCAGTTTGGCATTGGGAAGCACCAGAATACAAGATGCCATGAACCCTAAGGCTTGAAGGACTGTCCTTGCAGTCAGCCCGGACTGAAGAGATAGATGATGGAAGTAACTGGAAAGATTCTTTTGTTTGTCCGGGGTTAAAAGGCCATCTGGGCTGCTGTATTCAGTCTCAAACCCAGAAAGCACATGTCTTGAGAGGGTACTAGACTGGACTTTATTTCATTCACAGAATACCCTAGGCATCTTAGCACTGCTATGACATATTCCAGATGCTGTAGAAGATCTTCTTTTCTTGAGCCAGAATCAGGCAGTCGTCCAAGTAAGGATAGATTTGGATTCCTTTTAGCCTGAAGTAAGCTATCACTGGAGCCAGAACCTTTGTGAATACTCTGGGCAGTAGATAAGCCAAAGGGCAATGCAGAGAACTGATAATGAGAATTTCCAGCTCGAAACGCAGATACTTCCTGCAACTTAGTCTTATTGGCACATGAAGGTAAGCTTCCTTGAGATCTAAAGTTACCATCCAGTGATCTTTGCCCAGCAGAGGTAAAAGCTGTTGTAACGTCAACATTTTGAACTTGGGAATGTCCAGATAAGTGTTGAGGATAGATAAATCCAGAATTGGTCTCCACGTGTTCCCCTTCTTTGGTACTAGGAACAGGCGAGAATAAAATCCTAGGCCCCTTTCCGGCACAGGAACTGACTGAATGGCCCCTATTTGGAGCAACAGAGAAATTTGCTTGTGAGCCTCTGTTCTTTGAAGAGGAGGAATGTCTGGCATGCCTTTGAAAGGAGGCAAGGTATGGAAATAAAACCTGTAACCGTGGTGAATAATATCCAGAACCCATCTGTCTTGGGTAAGTAAATCCCAATTTTCTTTGAAAAGAGACAGCCTTCCTCCCAAAGGTGCTGCCAGGCGAGAACGTACTGGCAGCTGAAAAGGCAGGTCATTGGGTCTGCTTACGAAAGGACTGACCCCTGCCCTCACCAGAAGTCTGAGCAGGGGAACTCCTGTCCTAGGCCTAAAGAAGCCTGAGCTCTGCCCCTACCACGTCTAGACCTACCCCTAGACTGGGAATCATAAGCAGGATAAGTCCATCCCTTAGTAGGCCAATTTCTACTAAACTTGGAGGCTGCACCTGCAAAAATCTTTAACAGTTTGCATAGACTTAGCCTTGTCCTCCATTTTCTTCAAAACTGCTTCCACAGGTGAACCAAACAACACATCAGACTGTAAAGGAGCATCCAAAATCCTTGTCTTAACATGCTCAGCTAAATTCTGATCTCTCAGCCAGGCGTGCCTACGAAGAACAGAACCAGTGGCAGCCACCCTGGAGGAGGCCTGCACAGCATCAAAACCACACTGCAAGGAATGTTTACCCACCTGTTCAGACACATGAACTAAATCCTGCAACTCTTTACACTCAATACCTTCAGCCAGAGCATCCACCTTAGATTTCAACTGTGAAAGAAGATAATTCTGATATTTTAACATGTGAAACTGACAATTCAACGCCCTCATGGCTAAAGTGGAAGAAGTATACACTTTCTTTCCCCATCTATCCAAAGCCCTTGCCTCTTTATCAGGAGGGACAGGATTTTTAACAACTGAGGCCTTCACACCTTTAGGCCCCTGAGAGACAGTTTCTGGGTCTGCCCTAGGACTCTTAAAAAGATACTTATGAGCTTCAGGCACCCTATAACACCTATCCGGTTTAACTGGGGCAGGAGGCAAAGAATCAGGATTCAGGGAAGCCTCTGCAAACACATCTTCCACCACATTCAAAACAGGAGGTATAGCTAAAGGCCTATGCTGGGGTAAAAACAAGAATTCCCTAAGCCTTTTCCTGGAATCAGAGAAAGCTTGACCTTCCCATTTAAAATGCTCCCTCATGGAATGCAGAGTCTCTGAAAATGAAAAATCCTCAGGAGGAGAAGCAGAAGGAGTAGAATCATCCACATCAGAATCAGAATAAGGAGGGTACTCCTGCAAGTCTTCAGCCGAAGACTCCGAAGCCTCCGAGCATTGCTCAAAACTCTCAAACTCAGGTTCCACCCTAGGCCTCTTATCAGGAGGGGCATAGAACCCTAATCATAGTAATCAAATCCTCTGCCATTTTAAGCATATGTTTCTTAGGCAAAGATCCTGAAGCACTAGGAGAAACCCCACAGAAGCTAAACTTGGCCTGCCCTCAAAGAAGCCTTGGAAACTGAAGGGAGGCTCTAACCACTTTAGGAAGAGAGGGAAGAACAGCCACCTGAGAAGCCCCTCAGCCTGGCCTACTTCCTGAGAGGATACATCCTGTAACAGTAAAGTCTCTCCCTGAGACTCCAAAGAGACACCTGGCAAAACCTCCGGCTCCACTGAGCCTTCCAAAGAACCGGCGTCTGGGACTGTCGGTTCCTCCACCCTAGGCTTTCCTGCTTTATCTTGCGTTTTTAGCGAAGCGGCGTCGGAGCATCCGACGGCATTTTATAATTACAACGCTTCCCAAACACTAACCTGGCACAGTCTAACCTTCTCTTAATAGTGCGTTTGTTAAATCTAGCACAAGAGCGGCATCCAACAACGTCGTGCTCAGGCCCTAAACAAGGTATACACAAAGTATGGTAATCCCTATGAGGTATCTGTTTCCCACAAGAAATACAGTTATTCACTTTTTCTGACATCCGGTTAAATACTGAGGCAAGAAAAACCAAAATATTCTAACGGGTACTTAGCCAACTTTGATTCGGTCTGAAACTCTGACTTCAGAAACTTTCAGAACGCCAACCTGCACTCGCAAAATTGCTTCTGCATCGGACCATGTGGCAAAAAAGACTGAGGATATGACGTCGGTCATGCGCATTAGTACCCTGACGTACTGACGTCAGTCTAATGCGCCCTGACCGACGTCAGCCATATACTTTGGTATTCGGGCCGACTGGACAGCGGACTACCCAATAGTTAGGACTGCAGCAATGTGGAATGAAGAACATCTGAAGGGGATTATTATAAGCAAATAAATGGCACAGCAATGGGGCAGCAGTGGCCCCAGTTTTTGCCATTATATTATATATTACAGTGGTAGAACACTAATTTTATTTTCCCTTAGTTTATACATTATAATATACACACACACATACATATACATTATATATGAATCTGCACAAAGGGAAAGACTGAATTTGTCCTTGCTTGGCACTTCACAGCCATACTGCTGACTGAAGATGTGGCCAGGAGAATTCCATTCTTGTAGGGTTTTCGGAGAGAGGGATAGAAAATAGAGTGAGTGAGTAACAGACAGGGGGGGGGGACGGACAGAAACTGTTGGTCTTAAAAAAACATTCCCAGACCATCAAAGTCGGTCTCTGCACAAAGGGCAAGAGTGAATTCTTCCATGCTTAGTGTACTGCTGCCAGATACTGGTGTGACAAAAGTAGAAAGTTGATAGACAAAAATATCCAAGACTCCGATAAAGATGCTGAAAACATCCAGTTAGGCAGGAACAACCTAAGAAAAAGTCAGGTTAAGCAAGAGATTCCAAAGTTGAAAGTGATCCGCAAGAGATTCCAAAGTTGAAAGTGATCCCTAAAGATTGTAAGTCACCGATCAGAATCTCCTGTGCCTGAAGAGACTACCTTGACTGAAGCAAAATATAGACAGGCCTGCTAATAGACAAGCGGTTTTGCTGCTACTATCATATATACCCAACTGGATCACTCAGCTCCTTAAACTCCCTACATACAATGAATTAACAGTCTAAGAATAACAGATGCTGGAGAAGAGGCACCTACCCAAACAATGATTGTACACAGGGCTTTGTGACTTGGGCTAATAAATATTAGCATTCTTTCCTGTTGTTTTTGTGTGTGTTTTTTTTTCTTGGTAATTTTTAGGATATTTTTTGATGCTGTGTTTTAAAATAAAACATAAGATAGGTTGGTGGTTATTTAATCTAAGCTAAATGTTATAGGTTTATATTTAGTATTGTTAATTTTTCAATATACAAAATTTCTTTGCAATGCTTAATTGATTGTTATACCTTAAAGGCCTGATTGCAGGTATTTTATGTTGGGGGATAGAAACATTTAAAAGCAGCATCTGATGTGTGTATTCTAGATTCTGATGAAGTATGTTGCACACAGATGAAAAGCTATATTGTGCATTACACAAGCTTAAATAAAATTGTGGTATCTACCTTCGCCAGTTTTGGATCCGTTTTGCAGCTAATGTTTTCAAAGGTATTTGTTTGGATTTCTAGCTGTTGTGCTCCCAGTTGTTGTACTAGTTTGGGAAAGTTTTATGCCCCAAAGGCATCTTAATGTTGGCAGTACTAATCCAGTTTATTTCTACAGAGGGATGTTTACAAAATCATTTGAGTGTGAAATGACCACACACACGCACGCACACACGCACGCACACACGCACGCGCACGCGCACACACACACACACACACACACACACACACACACACACACACACACACACACACACACACACAGGTACTGTATATGTTTAGCAATAAATAAACAAAGATACATGGCAGGAAGACAGGCTAAGCTCACAGTTCAAGGTATCAAGTACATCAACCCTGTGGATAAAAAGAAAAAACAAGCTCCACTGGTATACAGAGAGAAAATCCTGACAATGTACCATGTGAACAAAATTCAATTTGTGACTTAGGTGTTGGACAGAACTTAAAGCAGAGAATGGGCAGACACTCAGCTGTACACATGTTCCTCCTTTGACAACACAACAGGGTACACAGATTTGATTCAAGGATGTGCATGTGGTATATCAATCTGCCAAATGGTGGCATCCTTTGTTAAGTACATGCATAAAAGGATGGATTTCTGTAAGGGGAAAGCACAGTAGCCCACCACAACGATGACAGTCACATCCCTAACCAAATAATGGTGAGGTTAGATTAGCCAAAAAATGTCCTAGACTACCGGGATGTTTGCAAAGGGCAATGACTGCAAAGGGCAAAAGTAGCTTTCAGTGAATGCAAGACCATTTGGAACGGCTCTCAGCCAGACCATACTGGATACAGACTTAATGGGGGGGGGGACAGACACAGAGGTAAAAAAATAAATAATAATAAGATTCCACACATGAAAGGATAAGCTACTTATGATCATGACCACTACTGGCAATCAGAGATCCACAAACTGACAGCCACCAACATACACTATGGCCAGATTTGACCATCACAGCTTTAAATGACACAAAAAAATGTTAGGATACCCAGAGGGAAGTGAAATGTAAGAAAATATCACTGCCGTTTGTGGGTCTTGATGCACAAAAAGCTGGGATTTCATCAGTAGGGCAATGGAAGCACTGAATTCCCTGATAAAATACCAAGGTTGATTAGGAGGCTATATCAGGGATCGGAGAAGAAAAATAAACAGGTGGGGTTCCACTAAGAAAAGTTCTGTTTCAGCACAGGTGTTCTCTTTCCCATTTGTTACTTGTATTCAATTTGAACCACTGTCAAAGAAAATAAGGGGCTCAAAACTTCTAGGATATAGTTGGTATGATAATCAAGAAAAGTTAGCTTTTTTTTGCAGATATTACTTTGCACCTGATAAAACCAGAAAAGGTCATTTCAGTGTTCTGGAACACTGAGACAGTTTCAGGTCTTTTCAGGATACAAAACTAAAGAAAATAAAACAAAGGTAATAGCTGTAAACTATCTGCCCACAAACAAATTTGTTCAACAACACCATATTTATGGGGACATGATAAAAATGAAGTACTTAGGAGTATGGATTAAAAAAAATGATAATATGGCAACTAAGGCTATGTGGGAAGATAATATGCAAAAGATAATACAAAAACTCAGAAATTGGAAAGTGTTTTATGGATATGTATAACAAGATAGAAATACTGAATATGTTTTTAGGCCCTTAAGTTTTATAAACAGGTTGTGCATATTTTTAATCAAAGGGGAAGGTGTGGACAGCAATTAAGAGAATTGAAGGATTTTATCTGGGAGGGAAAGAGGGCAAGAGTCATGTGGGATAAGCTGACCCTTCCAATAGAAGAAAGTGGTATGGGACTGCTTTATTTGAAGGGGTATTTCACAGCTAAACAGTTAAGGCCCTATACACTGCAGAAGCAGAAAACTGCAATTCAAAGTGGGAAGGATCATGATGAACCAGGGGAAGCTCAAGAAATTAGGAGAGATTGGGATACTGGATGTAGATCCTTAAGGAGAATAACAATAACCATAAAAAATATTACATTCATAAAGTAGCAGAAAGTATTTTAAGAACAAAGCCAACACGGGAATGGAGAAAGGAGATTCTGCCAATAGGGATAACTGCAACTGCGGTACAGAGAGCAGGCAAGAGGGAGCTGAAATTTATTAGAGAAAAATGGCAAAGGAACCAAGGTACTGGGAGCAAATAATTACAGAGGGAAAGGTAACAGAATGGGAAGAGGCCAATAATTGCTTTGGACTGCAGGCTAGAGATTGCCTTCCCTAACAAGGATTGATGTCAGAGTATAGGCAAAGAGAAAGGAACAGAAGAATCCCAAGTGAAATGCCAGCACTGATGAGATTTTTTTAACAGAATCTAGAACAGAACCTGCTGTTAAAAAAGGGATAATTAATAAAGCATACAAGATATTGCATGATAACTATAGGAACCAGAGGGGGTTAAGAAAGGATTGTGAAGAAATCAGACAGCAATTCACAAACAATGGGAGGATATATGTATGGCTAGGTCCAGAAGATTTAGATCTTTGCTTGGAAGTGTATGCATAGGTATTTTATACCCAAAGTAGACTTCACAGAATGTCCCAGGTAGATTCCCATCTCACTTAACATTTGCTAAGAAAGAGGTAATTTGGAACATATTTTTAGAAGTAGAAAGAGCTGGCAGACTTTAAAAAGCCTCTGCACTCTGTTCGGTCAGAAATACTGTGTAAACAAATTGATGAAACTAAGGAAATGATTTTTGAGTTGTGACACAATCAAAATTGCCTAGACATAGTATGGCCTTGCGGAGTTTAATTCTGGTGGCTGCCAAAAAAAAAAAAAAAAAAAAAAAAAAAAACAATTACTATAAAATGGAAATCAAAGTCTTAACCAATCGTATTATAAGTAGTGAATATTCTAGTAGTGAATACAATAACAAGAGATAAAAAGCTGGAAGTGAGACATTTAGGAAAAGGTATGAGCAAGGAGGATGAATGAGGTTTAAGGGACGGTAGGAATTAAGAGCTATGTAATGCTTGACTGACAATGACTATGCAGCAGATTATAAGTGATGTACAATGTTTGCAACTGAAAACAGGTCAATATGTTTTGCCTTCATTTATATAAATGTATGACTGCCTGTGTCATAACTTATAATTCAATAAAGATTTTTTTAAACAAGAAAGGTGTCAAGTTACGTGGAAAGATCCAGAGTAGCACCTCTCAGAAATGACTGACAATGTACAATTGGCAAATGTAGCAACAGCTTGGTTTAGAAATAATTAAAACATCACCTGTGAATATAAGCTAGGACAACAAGACAAATTAAATGCTATACACAAACTTACAATAGACAGAAGTGTAAAACTAAATGCAATGAGTCAAGCTACACAACACAAAAATGTACTAAAACTATGACCCAAGCCTGAAGAAATGAAATCTACAAATGCATTATAGAAGATCATTTGTACTAAACTGCTCATATTTGTCACTTTAGTGTGCAAGGACTGAGGTGCTTCATATGTAAGGGGAATCAGTGATTTGTCTACACAAACCAGCACTTACCTCAAGTTCCCGAGCCAAATCTCGCACCAGAGCATGACCTTCTCCAGCCCCTAACTCAGATGCTGTAACCCAGGCCATTGACTGTTGGGTTTTTAATATTCTACGAGCACTCTCTCTCCAAAGACGACATACACTGCAATATAAAACATACATTAATTAGCTTCAACAAGTTCTGTTTATGCAAGACAGAAAGAGAGCTGTAACATTTCCTAGGACCATAACAACCAGCAACATCTGAGAACAGCAAACGTTATTTCACAAAAAAAGCAAAAAAACAGAAACATAGAAAGAAATATTAGAAAGATAAATTCTAAGGAGAGCTACAGTTCATCCACTCTAGATGAAAATGTCTAGAGTGACATCAGCTACTCGTTAATTGCTCAAGTAAGAATAAGTGCACTTTTTCAGACGGCATGATATTTCAATTCAATGTTTTTTTTTTCTGTTACACTAAATTAAGACTTGGAACACATGAAACATTCCCAGGAGGAGAGGAAAACATATGGAATGCTATGACGTAATAGGACAGAAAAAGAAACTGATTTTAAAAAGCCTACAATAGAAAAAAAGAAATGTAGTAGGCTGAGTTGGGGCTGGAGAAGGTCATGTTCTGATTCATACTGAAATGGGGTAATCCTGACATGCTTTTTCTGTGCTATTACAGCAAGTTAGGAAACGTGCACACCTATTTTTCCACTTCAGACACTATTTAGAGTACTTGGTAAAAAAGCAGCTCTGCTCTACTTTCTAGAAAGCTCTTTCAATATCACAGTACAGTACTCCAGGTATGGTTTCATGTGGGGCATTTTAGGCCTAGCCAGTTTCCCTTCCTAAAAATAACCAATCCCATTTGGTTATAGATCCGGCCACAGTTGAAGATTACATATAAACCCCAAGAATAAATGGGATCATGCCATAGATAAATTTGAAGGGACTCATGCATGGGATAAAGCATTTAGGAGTTACATCTGTCTATTAGTAGTGCAAAAGGCAGTACTGGGTTAAATTTTCCATTGCCCATCCACAGACTTAGGCTGCGCTTGAAAATGGACAGGGATGAACCGTTTTATACTGACTCCACGGATTTATTTCATGGACAGTTTGCACCGCAGAATGCCTACATGCTTCATTCTGCTGGTGATACACTACCCTATCTTTAAGACTCATGCATCCTTCCAACCCGCCACACTACCCTTTCACATCAAGATGAATCTGCTATACTTTTCACTAAATTGTAGTGATTTAGCTCCATCTCCCTGCAAAAATGTAAAAAATTTTTTATTTAAATTTTGAAGCTTCAAAACTTTGACGATTTAGCTCCATCCCCCTGCAAAAATGTAAAAATTTTTTTATTTAAATTTTGAAGCTTCAAAACTTTGACCTTATGGTCTCGGCCATAAGAAAGTTGACATTTTGAAAGTTCAAAATTTAGTAGTAGACCCATGTGTATTACAGCAAGAGGTTCTTCATTTGAATTCTCGGCTGGAGTGCCTTCTGTGCATAGTCTGCATGTCCCCCCGTGGTCAGTTGAACTTCACAGACATAAAAACCTCAGCTTTGGCCAGCTAAGAACTTGGTTATATTCAACTGGACGTATAAGAGAATTTAAGTACCTTTATCTGCACTTTTTTTAAAAAAAATACAGTATTTAATTTGATTTAAACTGTGTTGAAGGAATATTGAACTCAAGTTGCAGTTATTCTGCTCTTTAGTAACTTGAACTGAAGCTAGTGTGTTATTTGCTAGTAATTACAGGTGTGGGGGTAGCCACATTCTTTGATTTCCTGTCCTTGCCTTTTTAAGTGGGGCATTGTGAAATTTTTATTGCTTAAAAACCTCAGCTTTGGCCAGCTAAGAACTTGGTTTTATTCAACTGGACGTATAAGAGAATTTAAGTACCTTTATCTGCACTTTTTTAAAAAAAATATACAGTATTTAATTTGATTTAAACTGTGTTGAAGGAATATTGAACTCAAGTTGCAGTTATTCTGCTCTTCAGTTATTCCCACCTACCCTCCCTGTTTTTGTTTTGGTGTTAATCTTAGTGGCCTTGAAACTGCCCGCCCCTCAGCCTGCCTCTGGGCCCATCTCATTTGCTCACTCAACTGAGTGCAGTGAGATCATATTCTGATTTCAGGCACTCCTACTGTGTACAAAGAGAGCATCTGGGAAACAGACAAAAAAAAATGAAGCTTATTTCCCGCCTTTCCTGTTAAGTGGTATAGACTATTTGTAGGCTTCTGAGCCCCCAAGCCCTTCGGTGTTTGAGGGAAGCCTTCTAGCTTGTTTTTTTTTTCTTATAACTAGCCAGTTTTCTAGTTTCAGCACTCAAATCTGTTTCTTTGATCTCAGCACTAGTTCAGATAAAATTTTTTTTTTTTTTTTTTTTTATCTGCTTTTACTGTACTTGTGTTTCTACCTACTTCATTTTACTTTTGCATCATCTTAAAAATACTCAATTGTATTTATTACTGCTTGGTGTAACTCATTCTAAGCCTTTTGGTTTAAACACTTGGGCTTCGGACCAGTTGTTTTGCACTGAGAGGGTTTGTGGTCTGCACTGTTGTGGCAGAACAGGTAGCTTACATCCTTCTAGGTTGGGAACTGCTGATTGAGGGCTCAGTGTCTTATTCTAAAAGTGTATTAATTCTGGTTTAAGCACTTGGGCTTTCAGGCCAGTTATTTTACATTACGAGGGTTCGTGGTCTGCACTCTTGTGGGAGGAGAGGCTGGACTCTGCCCTTCTAAGCTGGGAATTTCTGGTTAAAGGCTTATAGTGCATGCATATCTGAACTGCTTCTTACCGAAGTTGGTGCGCCTTGTTTGCTGTGGCATAGACTGGATTCGGGCCTGCTGGATCGTTTGTGTAACTTGAGCACTAATCCAGACATTCTCTAAAGTATTCAACTGTATTTATTACTGCTTGGTTGTAACTTGATTAAAGTGTAGCTATCATTCTAAGTCTTTTGGATTAAGCACTTGGGCTTCAGACCAGTCGTTTTACATTAGGAAGGTTTGTGGCAAGCACTGTGGTGGCAGGACAGGTAGCTTTCATCCTTCTAAGTTGGGAACTGCTGATTGAGAGCCCAGTGTCCAAGGGTATTAGTTCTGGTTTAGGCACTTGGGCTTCAGGCCAGTTATTTTACATTAAGAAGGTTCGTGGTCTGCACTCTTGTGGGAGAAGAGGCTGGACTCTGCCCTTCTGAGCTGGGAATTTCTGGTTAAAGGTTTATAGTGCCTGAATATTTGAACTGTATCTTACTGAAATTGGTACACCTTGTTTGCTCTAGCATAGAATAGATCCAGGCCTGCTGAATCTAGCTTGGTTTATATGCTTGTTATTTCCCTGGAAGCTAATTCCACCTAATACACGGCTTCTCAGCACTTCTGTGGATCACTAGTGATATCTGCATTGCTTACTGTACTAGTTCCTTGTTTCACTTGAAAGAAAGTTACTGTTTGTCGTTTTTGCATTTAGTTACTTGTAACACATTGCACTCAAGTTACCTGGCACTTGCTCACTATAGCAATTATATAAGTCAGCACTAAAAATTAAAAGCACTACACCCTCACTCCCCACTGGCCCTTGTTTTCAATTATTAAGGAATTCCCAGTATTATTCTAGTATGTCCAAAGGTCAGTTGTCAATCTCCTCTCCGGTCCAGCTTGTGAATCTGGGAATCTTGAGGCAATGTTATAACTGCCTCATGTACACAGACAACCCTCTCCTCCTCCCACATAACACAAATACTTGCGAGAGATGCAGCTATTTAGCCAAACTGGAGGCTGAGCTCCCTCAACTCAGGACTAGCAAGACCAGACAGGAGGAGAAGGCAACCACACACACCACAAAACCAGCCTCACATAATGCTACCACACCACTGAATCAAACACATAAACACACAAAGACATACTCGGAGGCTCCGAGTAAAAATTTACCTAAACAGCAGAGGCCTCCAAAGCAGACACCCAAACAACTGCTACCTCAAGACACCCTACAAGCAACACATAAACCACAAAAGCAGTGTGCAAAGCAGTCACAGCCCTTAAGGCCAAATACAACACCAAACATACTTGTCATAGGTGACTCCATAGTCAGACACACTGACGTCCCACTCACCAGGCTGAACAAGGAGAGGGTCACAGTAAGCTGCCTATCGGGCGCTAGAATCCGCCACATAACACAAGCACTCTGGTCACTCCACGGCAAGTACAAATATGACACAGTCATTGTCCATGCTGGTGTGAACGACCTGAGACGTACCTCCTGGACTACATGAAAAGAGACAGAGGAGCGCTCTGATTATGTAGCCCAGGCAGGTATGACCCTGACCCTGAGCAGTATCCTTCCTTCACCAAGAATGATGCCACAATATAGACACAAGATGATCAGCTTTAACAATTGGCTTAATGTTTGGTGTCATTCAAAGGGGATCCAGTGTCTGTCTGCCTGGGATGACATGCTTGACAAGCCACGCTGCTTCGCAAGGGACGGCTTGCACCTGTCACCCCTGGGATTCCGGATATTGGCTAAGGCTCTTGCCACCCCCATAGTGCCTTTTTAGGCAAGGCTCAAATTCTAAACCTACCACCCTAGAAAACAAAAATGGGAAGAAACTGAGGGTAATGCTGCTCAATGCCAGAAGTCTAAATCTCAAAATGCACGCACTCGAGGCCCTTCTCAGTATGGAGAACATCAATGTCTGTGCTGTAACTGAAACCTGGTTCAAGGCTCCTGAGAGCACCCCGGCACTATTAGGTTTTACCTCATATCATGCATTCCGGCCCCAAATCCCAGACCACACCACAAAAGGAGGGGGTGTATCCATATTCATAAAGGATACCCACACCTCCAGAGGTTGGTGGCAACGCACGAAGCTTCGGAAACCATCCAGGTGCAACTAACCATAGGCAAAACTGCTCTACAAATTGTAGCATGCTACAGGCCACCCTCTCAAACTCAGGAACCCCACACAGCCTTCCTGAAGACACTGGAGGGTATAACTGTATCTCCAAACACCATCATATTGGGTGACTTCAACTACCCGAATATAGACTGGGAACATTACTCAAGCCCTAACTTTCTAGCCCAACGGTTTCTGGAGTTCATAAATTCAAATGCCATGGAACAGCTAGTCACTGTTCCCACGAGAGGAGAAAATATACTAGATCTCATTATCACAAACATGGGGACAAAATGCTCCACACCGGAAGTATATCCCTCATTGGTGAGATCTGATCATAAACTAATCTCACTGGAAATCCACATCCCGCCCCCACCCCAAGCAAAAAAGACCGTAGTGAAGAACTTCTCTAAAGCAAACTTCACACTACTCAAGACTGGTGTGGTATCCTTCAAGGCCCCTGAGCCAGAGGAAACCACAACCCAAGCTGCGGAAGCCCTTACAAATGCCTTCTATGAACACCTCCAGGACTGCATGGATCAGGCAATCCCAAATAAAACCAAGACTCTTTCCACAAAGGGCAAACGTCCAGTCTGGTGGACCCCAGCCATTAACAAACTTTACAATAAGAGGAGAAAGCTATTACATGATAGAACAAAATCCATAAAAGGGAAGTCACCCCTGATCATTATTAGTAAAAAAATACGAGCACTCATAAAATCAACTAAGGCCAATTTTGAGAGAAAAATTGCCATGGATTCAAAGGACAATCATAAGGCCTTTTTCAGCTATGTTAGGAACCTGGGTGGAAACTCCCAGATATGCTCAGAATTAGTCCAAAATGATACAAAAATCACTGAACCCACAGACATTGCCAACATACTGGCAGACAGGTTCAGTGCAAACTTCACCTCCCCCCCCCCTTAAAGGAGAGATAACGATCCCAGCAGAGTGTAGCCTCCCAGACATCTCAAATGCGCAGGTGAAAGCTGCTCTCTCTAAAGCTAAAAACACAGCATCAATGGGACCGGATGGTGTCCCCGGCTGTGTGCTACACGAGCTAAATGAGGAATTAAACCCGCACATAAGGCAGCTGTTTAATCTCAGCCTTACCACAGGATACGTGCCCAAGGAGTGGCGTACAGCAACTGTGGTCCCACTCCACAAAGGTGGTGCCTCTATGGACCCTGGTAATTACCGCCCCATAAGCTTAACAAGTCTAGTCTGCAAAGCTATGGAGAGGATCACAATGGAGCTCATAAACAAAGATATAGGGGACTTGCAGACATTGGACCCGACCCAGTTTGGCTTCGTCAAGGGCAGATCATGCCTTTTGAACTTGGCTTCTTCGAAACAGTCACCAAGGCCACTGATGAGGGAAAGGCAGTCCATACAGCCTACCTTGACCTTGCAAAGGCTTTCGACACAATACCCCACTCGGGTATTGTAGAAAAACTTACCAGCTTAAATGTAAACCCATATGTCACAAGATGGGTTGCAAACTGGCTTAAGGACAGAACCCACAGGGTTAGAGTTGCTGGCGCTATGTCAGACTCCAAGCCGGTCACAAGTGGTGTCCCACAGGGCTCGGTCCTTGGCCCCCTATTGTTCGGCATCTACTTCTCAGAAGTGCAGGCCAACATGGGAGGACTTTGGCTGACAAAGTTTGCAGACGACTGCAAACTGGGCGCCATAGTGGAAAGTGCATCGGACACGGATATCCTTCAGAAGGGACTCACGGAAACAGATAGCTGGTGCCAGAGCCATGGCCTGAAGTTAAACACTAGAAAATGTATAGTCATACCCTTCGGGAAAAACAAGGTAACCCCAAGCTACCATATAGGTGGCAATCCACTAAGCACAGAAGAGGTTATCAGGGACCTGGGGACCCAGGTTGACAGTGGCCTTTCTTTTGACACTCACGTTGCTAAAGTGGTTAGAAAGACCTTCTACATTGCCCACCTGATCATGAAGGGATTCACATCCAGATCTAGTGAGGTCATTGTTCCCCTGTACTCTTCACTTATCAGACCAATGATCGAGTACAATGCCACATTCGGGATGTATCTCACCCGACATCTGCAGCAATTGGAGAGACCCCAAAAGTTCCTCACCAAAAGGATAAAGGGACTCCAAAATCTGTCATATGCTGCCAGATTGAAGAAACTCCAGCTCTATTCAGTTGCATACCGTCTGCTCAGAGGTGACATGTGCCTGACATACAAGGCCATGTCCAACCCGGAATTAATGGACATGCTCCACCTCAAAAAATCCAAATCCACCAAAACCACTAGAGCAAGCGACTTAAACCTTAGCACGGATATAAATAGGACGTGCTGGAGGGATAGACTCCCTATGCTGTGGAATAAAATCCCGATCCATGTGAGGCAGAGCACCTCGCTGGCTCTGTTCAAGAGAAATCTTGACCTGTGGATGGGAGATCGTAGGTTTATCCCGGGAATCATCTCTGTGTCACTGCTGGACAGAGGCACAACAAACTAATGGGCACAGTATTTTTTCATATAAGGGGTGGCGTAAGCCACAAAAATTTGGGCTAGGCTTATAAATGCCTTAGGGCAGATAGCCTAGTATAAACCTATGAACCTATGCAGGTAGGTGTGCAAGTGTGTGTGCACCTTCTGTGAAGGTCGGGCTGGCAACTCGACACCATAAAACTCCACTGCCAATCATGAGTGGACCTGTGATCCACTGTGTTGACCCCTAATCTGGATAGGCCAAAAGACAACCACCCATGTATGTATGTATATATGTGTGTGTGTTTTGTAACTATACATCTATGTCAGATGATCAAGTTTTCAGAAACTCTAAATTCAAACTGATGAGACCATATGATTCAAGTTGCCAAAAACTAAACACCACACAAAAATCTTTTTTTTATGTTTATGCAGGGGGGGGGGCAAGACCCCTGTGCCCCCACACTGCCTCCAAAATTATATATACCAACTCCACGATCGCACTACGGTGAAGAAAAGGGTAAATTTCCCGATCCTTGCTGTACCACAATCTCCATCCAAAAGCTTAGAGTTTTCAAAAGTTCAATCATATGGTCTCAGCCATATGAATTTCAAGTTTTTGAAAACTCGATCAACTGATATAGCTATATAGATATGAATCCCTATCTTTATTAATATATGTATGTAAACACACACATTATATAAAAATATAAATGTATAAAATGCAGCATCTGCTTACAACAAATCTGGAATGATCTGTGCAGCTTTTACTGGGTTCCAGTCAGGCTTGTTTATTGTTGTAATCAGTATTTCAGTGTGTGGCCCTTTTTAATCAAGGACTAAGTCATCAAATGACCCAGTGATATCAAACAACCTGTCAAAGGGCCAAATGACAAAAAACACAGACTTATCTTGAGTATTCACAGGGGTCTGCAAACACCCAGTAAAAGTGTTTCCTTACCAACTAAGCAAATGGTATGAGGACAAAACCTTTCTCTCCTCCCTTCCCACCTACTTACTAACTCATAACTCACTCCCACCTATAACCTCATTACTTACACACTGTTGCTGGATAATTCAAACTTTTTAAGATTTTACTTATGTTTTATACAATTGTCTCCTTTAACCTACTGTTTAATTTTTCAACTTTTTAGATACTAATTTTTTTGTTTTTATTAGTACTGTATTGATTACGCTTTTTTATTTGCTGTGTAATGTGTACGTGTACTGTATTTTATAATTTGCATTACTTGTTGGAGCTTTTCTCCTTGGGCCTCCACTGAAAAAGGGCTACTCAGCTCAGTTGGACAAACCCAGTCAACAAATGTAAAATAAATTCCTTCATAAACTGCTGTTTCAGTACCTCCAAGCACAGATGCACCAAATACAGTTTAGTGAAGCCAAGCACATGTGCCAAACTGAAATAGGAGTCTCATCTCCTGTAAGATTTTAAGTGGAAAGAATTTTAGGAATCTCCTTTTCTTTCAAGATTCACAATCCATTTTTCAGTAGTTTCCAAGCAGTCAGACACACACCAACGCATTCCTAGTCAGTCCAAACCAAGATCAATATACGTGTGGTCACACATTTGCCTCTCCAAATTACACTTTTCATATTTTCAATGAAAAGCTCAGTGTGATGACATTTTCTTTACTGTCCAAAAAGCATGCCCTGTCTCCTAAGGCCCAAGCAAAGGGACATTTACCTTGTTTCACTCCTTTGCACCTCACTGGGAAAGGATGTCCAAACACAGCATAACAAGTAAAATGAATAAACGATACAGTACAGTAAGAAACTCTCACTGCTTTTTGCCACTCGAGTTGGGTGTTGGCATAACAGTTAAGGCATTCACCTCCTGACAGAAGAGTTACAGGGTTGAATTCTTACCAAGGGAAATTGGCTAGGCTTAAAATGTAGCATACAAAATGATCCCCCTGCGCGTAAGGAACTGCACGGCTCTCTATGAATAACTGCAATAAACAAAAATGAGCCAGCAGCAAGTCGACTGAGTAAGAAAAAAGAGTAGTTTAATAAAAACTACCCAAACAGCATAATGGCATACAAAAACAAACCGGTTTCGGCAATGGTTATAAACCTAGCCTTCTTCAGTGTTCAGCAAAGAGCCTAATCAAAAATGCTGTATTTAAACAGATAAAGCCATGCTGATTGGTTACAAAGTTTTGGACATTTGCTGATGAACAATCAGCATGAATAACAAAAATGTTAATACATTCAAAGAAACACAAACATTATGGACCTGAATACATTAAGCAATATTAAGATTAGCTGTTTCTATGTACATATATATATATATATATATTCTTTAAATATACATAAATATGTATTCTAAATATTAATTCTGAATATTAAGGCACCAATTGTACAAAATCCAATATTGAGCAAAGATATATCAAATATGCATATATACAAAATACATTATAGACCAGAGTACATACTGTAATCTTGTGATTAACTATATCTGTATATATATGTTTTTTAATATACATATGTATGTATTCTAGTTATTGAGACACCAGTTAGTCAACAAACATGTATCATATGTTCAAATTTTTTTGTTTATAAACATTCATTTAACCCAGGATTAAATAGTGCACCTAGTTTGGTTATCCATTTCTTTTCTTTTAGGTTGAGTTTATTATGCCAACCACTCTTATTGGTTCTATCACCAATAATTTTGTCAATAATGGTAAAATGAAATTTTGCAGTACCATGGGTAAGAGTGTGTTTGTATAGTGCGTTGGTTATTTTCTGGCATCTAATATCACTGAGATGCTCAGAGATACGTAATTTAACTGGTCGTGACGTCTGCCCAACATAAAATGAGTGGCAGGTACAACAGGCCAAATAAATGGCCCAATCTGTGTTACAGTTGGCAAAAAATGTAATGTCAAAAACTGTATTGGTATTCCTGCTGGTGAACTCCTTGATTTTCAACATATGCTTACAGTTGACACAGTGGCCACATGGAAAGGAACCTATAAGCTTATCACCCAAAATGGTGGTTTGATATACCTGTGGTAAAGTGGACTCATAATGATGTTTATAGTGATTAAAATGGCCAGCCAAATTCTTGCCTTTTCGAAAAGAGAAAAGGCATTTATCAGGAATAATGTTTTTGATTCTTACATCAGCCTCCAGTATATTCCAGTTGTCCCTGATGATCTTAATAAAGTTGTTGGTATTTCTGCCAAATGTAGTAGTAAGTCTTAGTTTATTGGACTTGATGTACTTCTTTTGATATGTTAATAGATTGGATCTATGCAGACCAAATGCATAGTTCTGAGCCATGGTCACATATCCTGAATTATAACCCCGCTCAATGAATCTGTTATGTAAATCATGAGCCTGATTGACAAAAGTATTATTATCAGAACAATTACGCCTAATCCTGATAAATTGTGATTTAGGGATGTTCTTTGCAATATGTTTTGGATGAAAGCTGGATCGTGGAGAATCGTATTGTATTGAGGAATTTCCTATGAGTTTCAGTTGTTAAGGTGTTGTCATTGTTTCTGGTTACCAAAACATCCAAAAATGTAATTGATTTTCGGTCATAGGTAATTGTAAATTGTATTCCCCATATATTATCATTCAGATATTCCATAAATTCCTGGAGATATGGAACATCCGATCTCCACACCATCCAGCAATCATCCAAGTATCTACGCCAGATATCAATTTCTGGCAAAACAAATTATGAGTGTCATCATAGATCATAATTTGTTCAATATATGCCATAAACAGATCTGCATATATGGGGCAAAAGATGCTCCCATAGCTGTACCTCTGATCTGTAGGTAACATTCCTGGTTGTAGAAAAAAACATTTTTAGTCAAAACATGCTCAGTCAAATTTAACAATAGAGTATTGAATCCAGGTTGATATAATTTAGATTCATTGAGCCAAAATTCAATAGCATCAAGTCCACCCCAATGTGGAATATTGGTATAGAGTGAACTTACGTCCAAGGTACAAAGTAACCAATCTGAATCCAACTGCATATCATTTACAATACTCAAAAATTGAGTAGTGTCTTGTATTCGTGATCTTACATGTAGTAACAACGGCTTTAAATGCATAGTTAGAAATTCAGAAAGAGGTTCAGTAATCGACCCCATACCTGACACAATGGGCCTTCCAGGTGGATGTAAAAAATCCTTATGTATTTTTGGTAGAAAATAAATATGTTGTCTAGTAGGATCAGTAATAGTTAAATGATAAAGTGTTTTTTTATCAATAATACCATTGTCAACAGCAGAGTTCAAAAAGTCATCAATATCCTTTTTGAAAACTGAGGTGGGGTCCAGTGGCATTTTTGTATAATATTTAGCATCATTAAGTTGTTTATGTGCTTCAATATCATAATCACACCAGTCTAACACTACCACTGCCCCTCCTTTGTCTGCGTTGATAATTACCAAATCTTTATTACGTACAAGTTCCTCTAGACAAGATTTTTCACCATCAGTGATGTTATTGGACATAGGTCTCTCATAATTATGCTTAAAATGTAACTCACTAAGTACACTTCGCAAGAAGAGATTAACAGCTGGATGCATAGGGGGAGTAAATTTAGAAGTGTGATATTTGAAACATTCCATTTGTGAATATTCTGTATCACCTTGTTCCTGGAAAAACAATTTTAGATTAATAAGTCTGCAAAATGCAAATAGGTCATTAGTAAATGAGTCTTCTGGAACAAAAAAGCCAGGAATGAAGGATAGACCTTTATTTAGTAAAGATATCTGTTCATCTGTTAGTGTGGTACTAGATATGTTACATACATTGTTTACTTTTGGTCAATATCTCCAACAAATTCTGTAGACTGGTGACTTTTTCTGTGCTTCCTACCCCTCCTCCTCCCCCTGTGTTCCCTAAAGGGGATACATAGTTTTTACGTTTGGGGGTGGGGGAATCCATGGTGGACTGTGTGTCAGTATCTGTGCCAGACGAGGTTTCAAAATCAGTGGACTCAGTATTATTACTGTGCCCTTTTAATATAGAGCGTGGACGTTTCCTTTTTGTTTTAGAAAATTGCTTATTAGCATTATGTCCTTCTTGAAATCGGACATGCCTAACATTCTTGAACGGTTGTCCCTTATCATAATCTGAGAGGTCACGAGAAAACTTTTTAAGTTTTCTTTCTTTCAAAATTGTATCAAAACTTAACAGTTCAGTACTCAATTTTGCTAATAGGGTAGGAAAAAAAGTTTCATTTTGGTAATGATTGCATTCCTCAATAGACTTGAGAACCAAAGTAGTTTCACTCTCAATGTATATACATCAATATATATACATAGAAACAGCTAATCTTAATATTGCTTAATGTATTCAGGTCCATAATGTTTGTGTTTCTTTGAATGTATTAACATTTTTGTTATTCATGCTGATTGTTCATCAGCAAATGTCCAAAACTTTGTAACCAATCAGCATGGCTTTATCTGTTTAAATACAGCATTTTTGATTAGGCTCTTTGCTGAACACTGAAGAAGGCTAGGTTTATAACCATTGCCGAAACCGGTTTGTTTTTGTATGCCATTATGCTGTTTGGGTAGTTTTTATTAAACTACTCTTTTTTCTTACTCAGTCGACTTGCTGCTGGCTCATTTTTGTTTATTGCAGTTATTCATAGAGAGCCGTGCAGTTCCTTACGCGCAGGGGGATCATTTTGTATGCTACACTCCTATCCTGCTCCTGCTGGGGGAAAACATGGTGGACTGTGCTATCGCATTTGTGACCAGGCGTTTGGTTCACGTATTTGGATTTGTTTTTGTATTACTTTTGGACCGTTTTGTATTCCACTTCTGAAGGCGCCTTTGTATATCCTGCTTTGTACGCAATATTGTCACATAACACCAGAAGAATATTGGACGTTCTTTATTTATACCAACTGCAGTACGAGGGATATCATCTCCGGTAATGTTTGTGTATACCATCGGATGAGTGGTTCACTTGTATACAGACTGGGCGAATTACGATCTCGTTTTGGGCTCTCTGAAGTAACTATTTGATATGATATGACACCAAGGGAACCTTATTTTTTCAATTATTAATGCTTGTATGTGCGTGGCCTTATTTTCAACCTGGCGATCTGGTATTTAAGCTGTGGATGTTTCGAGTGAGTAGCGCTTGAATATTGGTTGACTACTGCTTATACGATTGGGGAACCTCATCAAACCAATTGATATATTTCATTTTTAAAAAGGCAGAAGCTATATTTTCTATTTTCTTTTGGTTTGTCTTCAGTAGATACCATCGGAACAGTGCTTATACAATCCCTTTCTTTCATCTGGGGATTTTGATTTAACTGTTGGAGCTATCGGGTTCATTTTCTATTTTCTGACTCAACAGATCGAGACTTACATATTTGTGGAACTCTATGCAAGCCTTTCATATATATTTTTCTGAAAGGCGGAATTTATATTTTCCATTTTGGGGCTGATCTTCAGCATATATATGATTGGAACATTGGCAGACAACTTTTTTACATCTAGGGGTCGTGAGTTACTGTGACTATTTTTGTTTCATGATGCAACTTTATACAAACATTGGACGTTTTCTATGGGTATGATTTATATTTTTTGTATAATGTGGTCACGGCCTTTACAGTATCAGCGCCATTTTGCACTTTGTTGCAATTAGGATTGGACTACATTTATTGTCACTTGAGAGTTAACATCTGTAAATGTTCAAAAGGGACAGTATCTTTATTATTTTTTACAATATAGGTGGATATATTTTTTCTTGTTTCCATTTGGAGTCATTTTGCTGGACTCTATACTGTGCTGCATTTTTTGTAAACTACAATAATTATGTCTCTTTGTCTATACTGTTATTTATTTCAGAAATTTGAATAATTATTGATCGATACACATAACCATTGTTAACATCTATGATCTCTAGTTAGTATTTTGTTGCTTATTTTTCATGCTCTTGATTGTGGGGGCTTATGTATATGTTGTGCAACATTATCTTATTGACTTTTCACCTTTGAAAAGCTTTATCTTGTGTAAGTTTAATATGCTATCTAAGGGTCAATACTAACAAATTCTGAAATAATTTAGTTGATTTATGATCATTTCCCTACACTATATTACAGACATTGAAGATTTATGAAGCTTTTTATCTTTACAGTTAGGAATTCAGTTATATGACTCTATATAATAACATTATCATTTTTGAGCCCCTATGACTGATTTAACTTCAGTATTAGCTAACTATTTCATTTAGTTGGGCATACTGAGTCAGTATCTGTTCATGACTTGCTTCATATGATTTGAACAATACCAGTGCATTTTGGCTAATAGCTATATCTTAATATATTTTTCACTCCATTGATTCAATGTATATTATGACCTCTTGAGTCCTATTCTTTTCACTACTGGGACTATCCTTCTTTAACTCTAATAAATATTAGATATTTGTATGCCAAACAACAGACCTTTTGATTGTCTTTACATAATATTATTATATAAGTACCACTATTGTCCTGTATCAGACGTGGCTACAACGAACCAATTTTTAGTATTATTGTGTATTGCCATTATTGTCTGACTATTGTTAGATCATCTGATCTTCATATACAGGCCGTGGTTTTACTGAAGAACAATTCTGGTCACATTATGGATCTTAAAAAGCTCCTTTTGGATCTATCATCGGATAAAGATGATATTGCAGCATTTGGCATTGGGGATGATACCACTGCCTCAGGGAATATGATTTCTTTAAAACCTGAACAAAAATGTGAACAAGAATTTGCTTCATTAAATAAAAATATGAAGGCACTGAGATCTTGTGTTTGGCATCACAAATTATTAAAAGCCTATTTGGCAAAGGGCATTTGCCCTAGGGGTCTCAGAGTGAAAATACAGCCCTTGGTGGCTAGCCCTGATGAGAATTTACTTACAGAATGGAACTCTATTCAACAGGAATGCTCGATGAAGTTTGTGAAAGCTTTATCTGACTATTACACTAGAATCATTGAGAGTGAAACTACTTTGGTTCTCAAGTCTATTGAGGAATGCAATCATTACCAAAATGAAACTTTTTTTCCTACCCTATTAGCAAAATTGAGTACTGAACTGTTAAGTTTTGATACAATTTTGAAAGAAAGAAAACTTAAAAAGTTTTCTCGTGACCTCTCAGATTATGATAAGGGACAACCGTTCAAGAATGTTAGGCATGTCCGATTTCAAGAAGGACATAATGCTAATAAGCAATTTTCTAAAACAAAAAGGAAACGTCCACGCTCTATATTAAAAGGGCACAGTAATAATACTGAGTCCACTGATTTTGAAACCTCGTCTGGCACAGATACTGACACACAGTCCACCATGGATTCCCCCACCCCCAAGCGTAAAACTATGTATCCCCTTTAGGGAACACAGGGGGAGGAGGAGGGGGGGTAGGAAGCACAGAAAAAGTCACCAGTCTACAGAATTTGTTGGAGATATTGACCAAAAAGTAAACAATGTATGTAACATATCTAGTACCACACTAACAGATGAACAGATATCTTTACTAAATAAAGGTCTATCCTTCATTCCTGGCTTTTTTGTTCCAGAAGACTCATTTACTAATGACCTATTTGCATTTTGCAGACTTATTAATCTAAAATTGTTTTTCCAGGAACAAGGTGATACAGAATATTCACAAATGGAATGTTTCAAATATCACACTTCTAAATTTACTCCCCCTATGCATCCAGCTGTTAATCTCTTCTTGCGAAGTGTACTTAGTGAGTTACATTTTAAGCATAATTATGAGAGACCTATGTCCAATAACATCACTGATGGTGAAAATCTTGTCTAGAGGAACTTGTACGTAATAAAGATTTGGTAATTATCAACGCAGACAAAGGAGGGGCAGTGGTAGTGTTAGACTGGTGTGATTATGATATTGAAGCACATAAACAACTTAATGATGCTAAATATTATACAAAAATGCCACTGGACCCCACCTCAGTTTTCAAAAAGGATATTGATGACTTTTTGAACTCTGCTGTTGACAATGGTATTATTGATAAAAAAACACTTTATCATTTAACTATTACTGATCCTACTAGACAACATATTTATTTTCTACCAAAAATACATAAGGATTTTTTACATCCACCTGGTAGGCCCATTATGTCAGGTATGGGGTTGATTACTGAACCTCTTTCTGAATTTCTAACTATGCATTTAAAGCCGTTGTTACTACATGTAAGATCAGGAATACAAGACACTACTCAATTTTTGAGTATTGTAAATGATATGCAGTTGGATTCAGATTGGTTACTTTGTACCTTGGACATAAGTTCACTCTATACCAATATTCCACATTGGGGTGGACTTGATGCTATTGAATTTTGGCTCAATGAATCTAAATTATATCAACCTGGATTCAATACTCTATTGTTAAATTTGACTGAGCATGTTTTGACTAAAAATGTTTTTTTCTACAACCAGGAATGTTACCTACAGATCAGAGGTACAGCTATGGGGGCATCTTTTGCCCCCATATATGCAGATCTGTTTATGGCATATATTGAACAAATTATGATCTATGATGACACTCATAATTTGTTTTTGCCAGAAATTGATATCTGGCGTAGATACTTGGATGATTGCTGGATGGTGTGGAGATCGGATGTTCCATATCTCCAGGAATTTATGGAATATCTGAATGATAATATATGGGGAATACAATTTACAATTACCTATGACCGAAAATCAATTACATTTTTGGATGTTTTGGTAACCAGAAACAATGACAACACCTTAACAACTGAAACTCATAGGAAATTCCCTCAATACAATACGATTCTCCACGCATCCAGCTTTCATCCAAAACATATTGCAAAGAACATCCCTAAATCACAACTTATCAGGATTAGGCGTAATTGTTCTGATAATAATACTTTTGTCAATCAGGCTCATGATTTACATAACAGATTCATTGAGCGGGGTTATAATTCAGGATATGTGACCATGGCTCAGAACTATGCATTTGGTCTGCATAGATCCAATCTATTAACATATCAAAAGAAGTACATCAAGTCCAATAAACTAAGACTTACTACTACATTTGGCAGAAATACCAACAACTTTATTAAGATCATCAGGGACAACTGGAATATACTGGAGGCTGATGTAAGAATCAAAAACATTATTCCTGATAAATGCCTTTTCTCTTTTCGAAAAGGCAAGAATTTGGCTGGCCATTTTAATCACTATAAACATCATTATGAGTCCACTTTACCACAGGTATATCAAACCACCATTTTGGGTGATAAGCTTATAGGTTCCTTTCCATGTGGCCACTGTGTCAACTGTAAGCATATGTTGAAAATCAAGGAGTTCACCAGCAGGAATACCAATACAGTTTTTGACATTACATTTTGCCAACTGTAACACAGATTGGGCCATTTATTTGGCCTGTTGTACCTGCCACTCATTTTATGTTGGGCAGACGTCACGACCAGTTAAATTATGTATCTCTGAGCATCTCAGTGACATTAGATGCCAGAAAATAACCAACGCACTATACAAACACACTCTTACCCATGGTACTGCAAAATTTCATTTTACCATTATTGACAAAATTATTGGTGATAGAACCAATAAGAGTGGTTGGCATAATAAACTCAACCTAAAAGAAAAGAAATGGATAACCAAACTAGGTGCACTATTTAATCCTGGGTTAAATGAATGTTTATAAACAAAAAAATTTGAACATATGATACATGTTTGTTGACTAATTGGTGTCTCAATAACTAGAATACATACATATGTATATTAAAAAACATATATATACAGATATAGTTAATCACAAGATTACAGTATGTACTCTGGTCTATAATGTATTTTGTATATATGCATATTTGATATATCTTTGCTCAATATTGGATTTTGTACAATTGGTGCCTTAATATTCAGAATTAATATTTAGAATACATATTTATGTATATTTAAAGAATATATATATATATATATATACATAGAAACAGCTAATCTTAATATTGCTTAATGTATTCAGGTCCATAATGTTTGTGTTTCTTTGAATGTATTAACATTTTTGTTATTCATGCTGATTGTTCATCAGCAAATGTCCAAAACTTTGTAACCAATCAGCATGGCTTTATCTGTTTAAATACAGCATTTTTGATTAGGCTCTTTGCTGAACACTGAAGAAGGCTAGGTTTATAACCATTGCCGAAACTGGTTTGTTTTTGTATGCCATTATGCTGTTTGGGTAGTTTTTATTAAACTACTCTTTTTTCTTACTCAGTCGACTTGCTGCTGGCTTATTAGGCTTAAAATGTTCCACAAGGGCAGTTAGCCCAGTACTTGCCTAGGACAATGAATCACTGAGGGCCCTACGGTCAATGACAATGAATGCAAACTTGGCACATGTGAAAACAGCTAGCTGTAATCAGTTATAAGAAGTGGACAATAAAACCCACAAAGATGCCAGTATGCAAGCTTGGGATGGAATTGCTGTGCAGCCCACACAGAGTAAAGGTTTGTACTAACAATAACCATAACAGTAGCCTTGGCTCCAACCCAAACTATAACATTAATACTAACCCTATCCACATGCATTACTTTAAAATTGCTTAAATTTGTGTCGCTTTCATGTTGGTACATGAATAAATGAGTCTCCGTGGGTTCTCGTTAAGCAGCTTTATTCTATACAAACACATTACTATAGAAGCTATTGACTGGGACTTTAACTTGTATACAAACTAACTACTGCAATCATGTGTGCTTACTCTCTGGCCGTTTCTACTAAATGGCACTAGGGATTGCATGCCTCTGGAATTTATATGTGCACGCACAGCCTCGCATGCTTTTTAAAGACTTAGTACACACACATGTTACACTGATCTACATCATCCCTCAGAAATAGATTATGCAATTTGTCATTTTACAATACTAAATACACATATGTGTGTGTATATTTTATATACATACAGACATGCACACAGATGCATACATATATTTACACACACACACACACACACACACACACACACACACACACACACACTCAACTCCGTGTTGCTGCATATTTCACACTAGGCTTAGAAACTCGTCCATATCATGCAACATAAAAACTGGGAATTGGATTTAGCAACTGGGAGAGTTTCTGCAAAAAGAACGAACTGTGGAATGTTCGAGTCACCTTCTGGAACAGAATCAGACTTTTGAACACATTCTGGTCTGGAAACAAATGTCCAACTCATTCTCTTACTTAGGGTTTGCATCACAGATACAATGTTGCGACTGCAATGATGACTCTGGTAAAGGAAGCAAATTTTATTTTATTTATTTATTTACTGCATTTGATAACCAGGGTAGTCCACTGGGCAAGAAGAACTCATTTTCAGTGGAGGCCCAGGGAGAAAAGCTCCACATTTAACACATACAGACAAGAAATATGTTACAGTGACACAGGATATATAATACAACAGTAGCAAATAAAACATTATCATTGCATACACTAAATTATTGACAGAAGTGACATTGGAGACTAACATTATCATTACATACGACAGATTAGTAACAGAGGGTGGATTAGAGACAAACAGTGAGGAAATAGCATACAGTCATGGAATGAAACTATGAAATAAAGGTAAATTAGATACTGAGTAAGATAAATAGCAGAGAAGGAAAAACAATATGGTAACGTAGGTGTACTGCAGGCTCAAAGTGAGTGGAAAAATGAGTTGGGGTGGTTGAGAGAAAAGGGAGATTGGTGTGGTTATAGAGCGAAAAGAGGAGAAAGAATGTGAGGGTCAAGTTACGTGGTTCTTAGTAGAGGTGCAAGTGCATAACCACTGTGAGGAGAGATGAAGTTTAAGGGATTTTTTTAAAGGTGGAGGCATTATACATGGTTCTGAGTGGAGGGGGAGGTCATTCCATAGTTTAGAAACAGTAACAGAGTAAAGCATTTGGCCGGCAGAGAGCTTAGGTTTGTCTACATTTAATAGCATTTTGTTCTGACCGGAGGTAACTATTAGGACTGTAGATGGTCAGTATACTAGTGAGAGATGGGCAGGCTGCTGGGAGGTAAATAAGTTTATGGGCAATAATAAGTTGCATGTATAACAGGTGATGAGGGAGTTCAAGCTAGTCTAGTTGCTGCAGTGTGGTGCAGCGGTGGGTGGAGAATTTGGCATTTATTTCACATCTGGCAATTTTATTGTAATATGAGCTGAGTTTAGTTTTTAGAGAGGACTGGATGTTGGTGAGGATGGGGGTGCCATAAGAGAGTTGAAAGCAGAAATGATGAGGCAAGAGCATTTTTTGCAGGGGAATTAAGAAAGTAGTTGTGAATATAGAGGGCTCCTAGTTTTTGATGAGCTTTTCTGATATTACTGTAGATATAAAGGTCAAAGGTAAGGGTGTCATCAATGATGACACCTAGCAGTTTTGCACTGGGAACAACATCAATTACTTATTTTGAGAATGGACAGAGTTCAGATCTATCGACTGTGCTACATTTACTTGGGGTAAATATTAAGAGTTTGGTTTTATTAGGTTAAGGGCGAGATGGTTCTGTGACATCCAGGATTCGGTTGAGGTGAAAGCTTCTTGGGTACGTTGTTGCAGTAGAGATGCAGATTTAGAAGAGCAGATAATAGTGGAAACATCTGCATACTGAATTACAGAGCAGTGGGAGAGAGAGGTGTGGAAGTCATTGATGAATATACTGAAAAGAAGGGGACCCAGTATAGACCCCCCTGGGATACCCCAGTATTGGTGCTGATGAAAGGGGAGAAGCATTGCTGCCAAATAGTAGACTGTTTCCTAGTGTCTGCGGTTCCCCCTATACTTCACACCCTCTGATCTTACCAAATAGGATCTTAGCTCAGCACAGATGCCTGTAATCTGTCCTATTCGATCGATCAAAACCTTTTGTTGTCTGAATTTGTAATCTCTCCTTCCCTAAATGATCGAAGTAATCTGCTCGGCAATAACTAGATTTCTGGATATTACGCTTCTTAGACAATTGAGCCTTGATGGTTTTAGTGTTCTTAGAGTTAGGCTGCAACAATCTGGATGAAATAGGCAGCGTAGTTCTAGTTTGTCTGGAAAGTAGCCTTTGAGCGGGTGAGCCAAGAATATTCATCACGAGGTAGGTTTCTGAGATTAAGTAGATTAAAGAATACAATGGTATTGTCACGCTTTGACTTTTCAAGTAATTGCTTTGCACTCTGGACAGCTCTTTCAGCTAGGCATATTCAGGACTACTGGTGACATGCATAAAGTACCATTCTCTTGCAAAGTTCTGAAACAACTGGCTAGTAAAATAAGTACCATTGTCAGAATAAAGTTTGTGCAGACTACCATGAACCGAGAAATGATGTTTCAACTTGGTAATACACAGGTTCCCTATTAGAAGACCGAAGACGCATTCTTTTGAATGCGTCTTGGTCAAACTCAAAAGCCTGAAATGGCAAAATATCGGCTTTTAAGCAAATTTCTTTCCCTGGGAAAGAATTTGCTTGGCCGCTTTGTTACTTTGCCGTTTTTGGCACTGTATTGCGGTCTTGGAGTTGGTATATTTAAGCAGGGGGTGTGGGGGGGCACAGCCCCCCCACATCGGGGGGGTGGGGGCAATGCCCCCCACTTAAAGTATTTTTTTTTTGTTGTAACAGCGATTCAATCGCTGTTCTGACAGTTCAAAATTATAAATTTTCGCTTACATAGGATCGATTAATCACCGTTCGCTTTTTTCAGCGCTCGGTGATCTAATATACACCCAATAAACAGCTGTTGAGGTTAAATTTGGTAGCAGATCAATTTCAAACCAATTTGAATAAGAGTCTACCAAAACTAAGCAGTGTTGATTGTTCCACTCAAAAATATCAGCTGCAACTGTAGACCAAGGTAGTTCAGTTTTGGACTTGAGCTGAAGCCATTCTCTTTGCAAATACGCTCTGATACTATTACATACTGAACAAGAAGAAAGAATGCTATCAACGTCTTTTGATAATGATGGCCAAAATACTAATTCTCTCACTCTTCTCTTAGTGGATAACAAAACTGGGTGACCACGATGCAAAATGTGAATATATTTTTGCTGTAAGGAAGCTGGAACAACAATTTTAGGACCTTTGAAAATAATGCCCTTTCCAACAACAATTCATCTTGGTATGGAAAATACGACTGCACCTCAGGTGAAACACTAGATTGCTTTGACAGCCATCCGACACTGATGCAGTAATAAGAAGTTATGTCTTACCATAACGTTCCACGTTAGTTGTCTTCTTCTCGCCTTCTTTCTTGCTGGATTTGTTCGAGGCCGATCCTCGGCTCCGACTCGGCCTATATTATAGCTCGAGAGCTATTTTTACCGGCTCGAGGCAGCCCTATATCCCACAATACCATGCGCTAACTCCCCAGATCTCGTTTGGAAGCCAAGACATAGTATCAAAAGTAATATTATAATAATAATAATATTATAATCCTCTTTTACGAGTACAGATTACCTGCTAGTAACACTAAGGATACCATGAAAGACGCAACGTATCGTATCTCCAGAAATGGAAGGACTCAGAACCTCGAGTCTATCCAGGCTAGGGGGGAAGGAGGGAGGGACGCAAGAAAGAAGGCGAGAAGAAGACAACTAACATGGAACGTTATGGTAAGACATAACTTCTTAATGTTAAGTTGTCATTCTCGCCTTCATTCTTGCTGGATGGGACAGCGTCCCTAGCATCTTAGTCCTGGGTGGCTCAATGGAACAGACTCCCGAGTACAGTGGAACCAAAGTCAGCTCTATTTCTGGAGGCTAGATCAAGCTTGTAATGGGCAATAAAGGTATGTTTGGACGCCCATGTAGCTGCTGCACAAATGGCATCTAGTGGTAACCTTGCTTGAAAAGCCGTTGAAGTTGATAGTGCCCTGGTTGAATGAGCTTTAGGCCTAGAGGGTAGTTGCCTGTGTCTCAACTCATAGATCAAGGCAATAATAGATGTCAGCCATCTGGAAAGAGTAACTTTCGATACTGGAAGCCCTTTCTTGCCTGCAGCATAAGAGAAGAAGTGCTGGTCTGATTTTCTGAATTGTTTTGTCCTGTCTAGGTAATACCGTAATTGGCGATGAACATCTAATGAATGTAATTTTTGTTCAGCCCTGTTGGTATAGTCTGGGAAAAAGATGGGCAAATCAATGGAGTGGTTTAGATTTGCTTCCGATAACACTTTTGGTATAAAGGAAGGGTTTGTTCTGAGAGTTACCCTATCTTTATGAAAAGCCAAATAGGGAGGATGGACAGACAAGGCTTGAAGTTCCGATACCCTTCTGGCAGATGTTATAGCTACTAAAAACAGCGTTTTCCAAGAAAGAAGTTTGAGGGAGCAAGAAGCTGCCGGTTCAAAAGGGGGTAGAATTAGTGAAGTTAGAACTAAATTCAAATCCCATTGTGGGGGTGGATCTTTAACTGGAGGTCTGAGTAACAAAATGCCCTTGAGAAAGGCTTTACAGAGTTTGTGGGACATAATATTTGCTTCTGAGAGCCCAACATGAAAATTAGCAATGGCCGCTAATTGTACCCTGATAGTGGCCGATGATGACCCCGAATGAAAAAGCTCCGCCAGGAAGTCTAGAACCTCATGAATGGGTGCATGGAAGGGATCTAAAGATCTAGTTTGTGCCCAGTGTGAAAAACCCTTCCATTTACTCGCATAAGTCTTCCTAGTATTGGACTTATGGGAAGCCAGAATGATATCACGAACAGGAGGAGAAATAAGGGGAAGCCTGGCTATGGCTGGAAGTGGAGCAACTAAGCTGTGAGGTTGATGGAATGTAGAGACTGATGCAGCTAGCCCGTGAGGTGGGTCAACAGATCCGGAAGGGGTTCCAGATGCCAAGGCTGTTCCAGTAGGTATTTGTGCAGGACCAGGAACCAAACTTGTCAAGGCCAAAACGGGGCAATGAGGATCATTTTGGATCTCAAAGCGGTTGCTTTCTGAATTAGTTGCGGGATCAATGGAAAGGGAGGAAAGGCATAAAGAAGACCCCCGGGGCCAAAAGTGAACAAGAGCGTCTCTGAGGGGCTGGCTTGGTAGAGGGAAAAGTGTGAAGAAGTCGAGGCACTTGCTGTTTTGCGGAGTTGCGAAAAGGTCACAGCAAGGCTGGCCCCACTTCCGAAAAATTCTGTCTACTACCGCTTGATGTAGAGACCACTCGTGAGGCATAAGGATAGTTCTGCTCAATCTGTCTGCTATGACATTGGACTTCCCGGGGATGTGCGTTGCTATCAGAAACCGTTGAGATGAAATCGCCCATTGCCAAAGTCTGAGTGCTTCTCGACAGAGAGGGTAGGACTTTGTTCCGCCCTGCTTGTTTATGTACCACACTACAGACATATTGTCCATTTGAATTGCTATAGTCCCTGTGGGAAGAGAGCTCTGAAGGGCCTGCAACGTCAAAAGCACCACCCTCATCTCCAGGACATTTATGTGCAGGTGGCATTCTGACTGTTGCCAAGTGCCCTGGACCGTCCTGCCATGATAATGCCCCCCCCCACCCGATAAGGGAGGCATCCGTTGTGACAGTGGCAACTGGAGGGGGGAGAACAAAAGGTCTGCCCTGAAAAAGCTGAGGGGAAACCATCCACCAGGAGAGATGTTTCTTGCAAGATGGTGTTATCAAAATGTTGTGGGTCATTGGCAGCTGCTGAAAGGACCACTGAGAAAACAGCATCCACTGAAGGGGCCTCATGTGGAAGCGTGCTAATGGAAGTAGAAGAATCGCCGCCATGAGGCCCAACACTTTCAATACTAGCTTGACTTGGACTCTGCTGGACTGAAACAGGAGCTGAACATTCCGCCTTATGTCTGTCACTCTCTGAGGTGGTAATGTTGCAGACATTTCTGTGTTGTTTAACACGGCGCCTATAAAGTTTATACATTGACAAGGCGACAAGGAGGACTTTGCAAAATTTATAGAAATACCCAGGCTGTTGCAAAGATGGATAGTATAATCCCTGGCCATTATGAGATCCTGTTTGGTGGTAGCGGAAATGAGCCAGTCATCTAAGTATGGAAACACCTGGAATCCTTTCTGTCTCAGGTGAGCCGTGACCACTGCCAAACATTTGGTGAACACCCGGGGGGCTGTGGTGAGACCAAAGGGCAGGGCCCTGAACTGAAAATGACTGACTCCCGGCCGGAAGCGGAGAAACCTCATGGAGCGCCTGTAAGCGGAGAAACCTCATGGAGCGCCTGTGTATTTTTTATGTGGTAGTACGTGTCCTGGAGGTCTAACGAGCACATCTAGTTGTCTCTGCCCAAAAAGGGTAGAATGGACTGCAGTGTTACCATCCGAAATTTTGTCTTTAACACATAGTTGTTTAACCTGCTGAGGTCCAAAATGGGTCTCCAATCTCCTGTCTTTTTTGGTACCAAAAAGAACCTGGAGTAGATTCCGGATCCTAGCTGATCTGCTGGGACTGCCTGGATGACTCTTGTTTAACAGCTTTTTTTATTTCTAGCTGAGCCTGACCCCTCTGTGCGGGTGGTACGTCTGGTAGGGGTTTTGGCGGTTGTACCGGAGGGAAAGTGAGAGGAATTTTGTAACCCTTGGATATGATCTTCTGTACCCATGTGTCTTGAGTGATGGATTGCCAGGCTTCCGGGTACAGAGATAATCTTCCCCCGACTGCCTCCGAAGGTGGACAGTTGGGCAGCTTCTCAGGGATGCTGAAAGGATTGGTCAGGGAAAGATTCCCTGGAACCCTGGTTTTGTGGACCCCCTCTGCTCCTGGGGCAGCATCTGTTATTATTCCCCCTCTGCCTCTAGGGGGAAATTCACCACGTGCGGCAGGCGCGACTCCCTGTGGTTTGCGGAACCACATCTTTCCACCCCTCTGTCCTTTAGGATAAGGTCTAGAAGGCGTGGAAAAACTGACTCCCACGGCAGAGAGAGTCTTACCATCTTGCTTGCATCTGGTGAGGGTATTCTTCACCTGAGTACCGAACAATTCCGAACAGTCAAAGGGGGTGTTGGTGAAGGACGCCTTGAAGGGGTCGGCAAAATTACAGAGTCGCATCCAAGCGTGGCATCTCAACGCAACGCCTGTGCCAGCGGCCCTACTCACTCCATCGGCTGCATAAGAGATTAGCCGCATGGAGGAGTTAACAATGGAGTTCAGGGTAGCCATCTGAGAGTTTATTTTGTCCTTAAACCCCGCAGAAGGATCCTGTACCGTTTCACCCAGCTCTGTGAGCAAGTCTCTTTGAAGGCGGGTGAAATGACAAATAGTTCAGAGATCGCATAGAAAATGTCGCTGAAGCAAAGGTCCACTTGCCGTACCTGTCCATGGTCCTGGACTCTTTGTTAGGAGGATGAACAGGTACAGAAGGATCAGCTAATTCCTTCTTAGTGGCTGCTGCTACCACCATAGCATCAACTGAAACACCTTTGGTAAGAAAGGATTTGTCATCTGGTGCAGAAATAAATTTTGAAGGCCTCCTAGGGGTAGGTTCCATTGAATCAGGAGCTGCCCACACCTTTCTAGCCACTACCTCCATTAGTGGGTCGAAAGGGGGAGACACCCAGGAGGTGGAAGGGCGTGATCCAAAGGCGTCAAGGTAAACAGACTCGTCCTCAGAAGGTTTGAGAGTGGACCAATTTCCCCTCTGTCTTAGGATCTCCAGGATGTCTGAAAAGGAGACATCCTCAGAGGGGGATCTGGGGGAACCCTCTGACTCATCCAAGTCGGTGTCCGACGTGACAGACTCGGGGGAGTCTATGTGCTTCCTCTTGCACTTTCTTTTCCTAGGGTGTTCCCCTGAAGCTTCAGGGGAACCCTCGGAAGAGGAGGAGACACCCAAAGTGGGTACCTTATGCTTTGGATCTCTGCTGTCGGGTAAGGAGGGTGGCCAGAGACCGCAACAGGCACTACAGAGGGAGAAGCCGCAGAACCTAACCTTGGAGTGGACACTGGGTCCAGCACACTCCTCATCACCTCGAAGGCTCCCCTATCAGACACCAAAGGTAGCCCCGGCTCCGAAGAGGCCGGAACCGCCCCCGGAACCGACAGAGAAGGCTCCGAGAATGATGTCGGGGCCAAACTAACCAGAGCTGAAGCTCCGAGAGGGAGAGCGGGGTCGGACAAGGGTCCGATGCCACTCGCCCCCCCTCGGAGCCGACAATGGAGTCCCGGCACCCGGACCTCTCCATGGACGGAACCAATAAAGAGGTCGGAGCAGACAACACCGGAGCCGAAGGAGTGGGATCGGCTCCGACGTGGGCAAGGTCACGGTTCCGACGAACTCCGGCTCCGAACTCGACAGATGAGTCGGAGGAGGAATGGATAACTGTATCGAAGGAGCCACAGTCTGGTGAAATGGGCTCTGAAGCATTTGGGCCAGAGCCTGGGACTTTATGAGTCTACTGACCACCCTCTCGATGTCGTGATCGGAGAGCCTGGAAGACCTCGATGAACGAGTCCTATGACTCCGCTCCGATAGAAGGGGGGACCTCAGAGCCGATCAGACAGACTCTAAAGAAGGGGACCTAGAGCGCTTGCACGCTGTGGTCGGCTCTGATGATGGTTTCGAAGCGGAACCCACTTTGCACGCCTCGGAGCCAGCCGGAACCGAGGTCGGAGCAGTCTTGACAACACCAGCCCTCGGCTCAGAAGCTGGAGCCGAGTGTTTGGCGGTTTTTGATGGCTTCCCCGAGCCAGACTTGGATGGGGAGTCATCAGGCTTTAACAAGCCCCTTAGAATAAGCTTGTTACGCCTTTCCTGCAGGACTCTTGAACTAAATCTGTGACAAATGGAACACGAGTCCTGCAGGTGTAAAGGCCCCAAGCAATAGACACAAGAAGTATGACCGTCTGTCAGAGACATTTTCTGACAGCACGAGTCACACTTCTTGAATCCCGAGACCTTAATGTCTTTGGACATTGCCCTAAGACAGTCACACAATCAGTACACACACTCACTCACTCACACACAAGGGGGAGATGAGGGGACTGATTAAAAGAACAACACACACAAAGTTGAGTAAAGAAACTAAGGCCTGTAGGCCTGATTATAAAAGTTAACTACAGGGGTGGGTAGGGCTTACGAAACAAACTCTATTAAGTAAAAAATCGATAGGTAACAAAGTAGGGAAAATAGCCTAATAACTATCTCAAAAAATTAGAAATTCGTTGAAAAAAATCCTTTACTGACCTGAGCCGGTAAAAAAGCAACCTCGCAGCGAAGCGGCAAACGAGATCTGGGGAGTTAGCGCATGGTATTGTGGGATATAGGGCTGCCTCGAGACGGTAAAAATAGCTCTCAAGCTATAATATAGGCAGAGTCGGAGCTGAGGATCGGCTCCGAACCCATCCAGCAAGAATGAAGGCGAGAATGACAACTTAACATTTAAGCTTTTGTGAAATTGGATCAGTTACAGTGTTCAAGTCTAGTGGTGGAAAAATTATGCATGGAGATTACAAAGACAAAAGCTTCTGCATAAAGCTGTTCTGTTGTATTTCTAGGCAATCTGGATAAGGTATCAGCGAGATTGAACTATTTACCTTTAGTGTAAACCATTTTGAAATTGTATTTTTGCAATTTGGGCATCATTCTTTGTAATCTCACTGGAGCAGAATGCATAGGCTTTTTTAGAATAGTAACTAGAGGTTGATGATCAGTTTTAATCTGAATAGCACAACCATAAATATAATCATGAAACTTGGAACATGCGAAAGCTATCGCCAAAGGCTGTCTCTCAATTGGAGCATAATGCATCTCAGTTTGAGTTAATGTCCTAGATGCTTAGGCTACTGGTCTGCCCTCTTGAAGAATAACGGTGTCAAAACCAAATTTTGAAGCATCCAGGAAAGAACAACTGGTTTATTCACATCATAGTATCTTAACCTAAGGGGGGAGGTGGCAATTTTCTGCTTAAGCTTTTCAAATACCTTTTGATGATGTTCCAATCCATGGCCAAACAACATTTTTGCGTGTTCGCTCTCTTTAAAGGCGCTGATGACTCACTGAAGTCTGGTAGAAATTTGCCTAAATAGTTGGCCATGCCCAGAAAATGCTGTAGACTTTGCACATTGTCTGGTGCTGACATCTCTAGGAGAGCTGTATGTTTGGTTGGGTCAGGTCTTAAGCCTGTACCTGTGAACAAATTACTCACATACGTAACTTCTAGAAGTCTGAATTTACACTTAAGAAGATTGAGCTTCAAGTTTACTTCACGTGCTTGGTCAAGAACTTTCTTGAGGTTTCTGTCATGCTCTGCTTCACCATCGCCTCCAACTAATAGATCATCTACTATTATAGCACAAGGATGACCTGAAAACATTTGTTCCATTGCAAGTTGTAAAACTTCACTTGCAAAGTTTACTCCAAATGGCATCCTTAGGAATCTGTATCTGCTAAACGGAGTACCAAAAGTAGTTAGTAATGAGGATTTGTGTTCAAGCATCACTTGCCAGAAAGAACTTTTTGCATCCAAAACAGAAAACATAGTGACATTCGGTATTAGAGCTACAACTTCAACTGTATGCATTGGATGATATGTTTTTCTCTAGGATCAATGCATATTCAGATTTCGTCCGAGCCTTTCTTGTGAGCAGCTACCATGGACAACACCCATTCAGTTGGCTCTGTGAGTGGACAAATCACACCTTGCTGCACCATCTTATCCAACTGAGCTTTAACTTTAATGTTACATTGCTATTGAAGCTCTTCTTACCTGTATGACTACTGGAGTGACCTCAGGGTCTAACAACACAGAATACACAACTGGATGTTTGCCCAACTTATCAAAGAAAACATCCGCATACTCTTAGCTTCAGAAAAACTGGAACTTAGAACTGCACTCACATGGTGAACTTCTTTAGCAAAAGAAAGCAGGTTCACTCTCAAACTATCTTTGAGACCCAATAAAAACTGCACTAGTCGGACTATATAAAACAATAAGTTGTAACAGTTCTCAGCCAAATAACATGAAAGTATTACTGAACCTTTGGTTTGAATTAATTCACCTACATACACACAAGTCTCGCACTGCTGGTTACATTGAGTAGTTCATTGGTTCTCACTTTTGCAAATGTATCGGCTGACATAACATTGCACTTTGACCCAGTATCTACTTAGAGTTGCACTTTGACCCAGTGTCTACTTAGAGTTCTGTGGATTTTCCATTGATTTGAAATGTACAAAATACTTCACTCCTTATTAATAAGTTTACTGCATCATCTCTTTCCCCAAGTACTAATACACCATCCACAGAGAAAGCTGTCTGTTTTGGCTCTACTTGATCAACTTCCTTCTGTGTTTTGGCTCTACTTGATCAACTTCCTTCTGTGTGTGACCTTTCTTTACAACTGCATGAGGCTTATTTGATTTGCAACATTTTTGGAAATGGTTCCATTTTTTTTACACTTGTGGCATTGCTGACCATATGCTAACCATTTCTCTTTCAGATTCATGATTTGCAGCACAATTGTGACAGTTAACACAGACAGACTTAGGTTTTGCTGACTCATGTTTGTGTTGCGCAGAAGCTTGCACTTCTGGAAAGTCTGGTGTCTTTTTTCATAAACCCTGTGGCTGCCCGTTGCTTAGGCCCATTTCTGTTTGTCACGTGTTGCATACTATCAACGTTTGCTCTGGAGCTTACTGAAACCATGCTTCTGTCACCCACAAGAATATTCATATGTCTGTCACCTCATGGATCTGTCAAATTTCTATTGCTTTACTTAATGTCAAATCACTGTTGTGAAAGTAAAAATCTCTCTCATTGCAGCACTATTAATACCACACACAAGTCTGTCCTTTATCACCTCGTCTTTCAAATCACCAATCCGACACGTTTTTACCTCAGTTTCTCAAGTCAGTCACATAAGCTGCAAATGTTTCCCCCGTTTTCTGATTTCATAGTGTAAAACAAATGCCTCTATAATGTAACATTTGTCTAGGGTTTGCACATTTCTCTAAACTTGTGCTTCAAACATTCAGGGTCTTCCCTTGATTCAGCTTGAACAATATGGCGGTCTGCATCTTCACCTTCATGCACTGCCGGTGCATACACAAATGAACACACTCTTTTCTATGGCTTCAGATCCTGCTAGATTTAACAAAATGAAATGCCTTGGCACATGCTTTTTATCTGCATGAACTGCTTGTATAAAAATACTGTACTCTTGTTCAAATATTCTCCAGTTTTCTGCAATATTCTGATCAAACACAGGTGGTTGAGGTTTTCAAAATCCGTCTAACATTTTAACACATCAGCAAAGGGTCTTGCCAATAAGCACGAACACACACACACACACACACACACACACACACACACACACCAGTAATTGGCAAACACAATTTGCTCAATGTTTTTTGTACTCTGAACATAGCTTATCAGAATTATACAAATAAACACTCTTGTTGTGCTTTTGAATAACTGACTTTGCGAACTAAGCTTCTCTGGCTTCTTGATGCTTTACTGTACTTTTCAAAACAGCTTTTCAGGTTTCTCGATGCTTTGATATAAAATTTCTCAATGTTTGTGTCTTTCGGCTTTTTCCCGGTTAGGGGTCGCCACAACGGAACTCCGGTCCGCTAATGATTGGCAGTAGATTTTTACGTACTGGCTTGCCGGGCCTAACGCACAACCTTCAACGAAGGAACGCCCATTCACACGTCGCCACACAGAAGACGCTCTAACTGAGAATCGAACGGGCAACGTCTAACTGCGAGGCGACAACACTACCGCAGCACCACCACCAATGCTTTGCTATATTTTGCGAAATAACCTTTCAGAGTTCTCAATACTTTGCCATGCTTTGCGAAATAACTTTTCCGAGATATCAGTGCTTTTCAAAACTTTACGAAATAACTTTCCGGACTTTTCAATGCTTTTACGGAGCTTTGCGGAATAATCTCTCAGATTTTTTGATGCTTTATGAAATCTTTAATTGGTAAATGCAACAATGCTAAAGTCATTTATCATCACTCCTTTTCAGAATTGGTAAAGGTAGAAATGCCAAAGTAATGCACTTTTGGAATTGGTAAAGGCAGAAATACAAAAGTAGTCACTTACAATTGGCATAGGTAGAAATGTGAAAGTAATTGTTTTCAGAATTTTATCGATAAAAGCAGGAATGCTACAGTCATGCAATATCACCTGTTGAAGTCAACTAAGAAACATTTGAGAACTTTACGATGCAACTGATCAATTCACGAGCACTATAATACTCTTGTAATCCTTTGTTAAGAAACATGTTTTGTCAATGCAAGAAACATATCAAGCAACTGTGCAATGCAAATACATCAAACTTCTGTCCCCCAAATTCAAGATCTTCTGGAAGTAATTGCACTTTGCAAATGACAGTATGCAGTAAACTGAAATGTTCCCAAAATGGCGGTACCTTGCTAGGCAACTCTTTACAGTACAAGAAGCATTCTATAATGCCGGCTCTTTGTGAACAGACACATCCAGCACAAGAACGTTTCGCCAAATAGCTATGCTTTGACTGGATTACTACTGGATTACTAGAAATAGTCGCACCTCAAACACATGCACAGTAATAAGCACACACTGTAAGCACTTTTACACACTTTTCGAGATACTTCTAAAAACTTTAACTACGCCATTGATACAATGCAAAGTTGTAGTTATGCCCAAACACAGCACCTTGCCCATACACAAGCAGTCACCTTGCTTTACTTTTGCTTACTGTGCCCTTTTTCTTTTCTTTATTTTCGTTGCTCATTTAAGCCCATTTTATGTCCAATGTACGTTCTTGTGTTTGCTTTGCTCTCAACATGCCCAATTCTGCCTCACACACACACACACACACTTGTTCTGCCTTAAACATGTCATTTTATCTTAAACATGCTCATTTTGTATTTTTCAGTTAATCGCCTTGTCAAATACTTTTATCTTAAACATTTCTCTTGTCTGAGTAACAGACAGCAAGCTGTTCTTTGGGATAACCACATCTCTTCATTACTGCCCATCTCCATTGGAGTCCCTCAAGGCTCTATTCTTGGCCCACTTCTTTTCTCCCTCTATATTAATGATCTTCACACTGTAATCCCTCAAGCTACCTGTATTCAATACGCTGACGACTCTACCATTATATGTTCAGCTTCTTCCTCCTCAGATTTAATCTCACTAACTCAAAATATTTTTAATACAGTAGAAACATGGTTTACTAGACGGTACCTCCTTCTGAATGCTAAAAAAGCCAAACTTCTCCTCTTCTCCCCTACCACTCGAACCTCTCCACCAAACTTCACCATCTTGTCTAACAACGCCACTGTCATCTCTCCTGACTCCACAACTAAACTGTTAGGAATAACCATCGATAATAATCTCACTTTTGATCAACACATCAACAACACCATCAAATCAGTCAACACAAAAATAGGATCCTTATACCGTATTAAACCTTTTTTAACCCCAACTACCAGAGCTACTATTACCCACTCTCATCTTTTATCCACTTTCTTTTATGCCTCACCAATCTTAACCAACCTAAACAAACTAGCTACCTGCTATAATAACATCGCCCGCTTCGCCACTAGTAACCCTTTCAGAACCCATCACTGCCATAACTTGAAACTTCTAGGCTGGCTTGAACTACAAAACTACCTTGCAACCTCACAACTCACTATTGCCCACAAAATACTACACCAACCTGATAACACCCCTATACTCTCACAACTCTTAGTCCCCTATAGCAATCTTACCTCCCTTCGATCCTCCTGTAAACTCTTGGCCAGTTCTATTAAGTCTAAAATCTCAGCTGGCAACTCCTTATTCACTAATTCTGTAGGTAGAATTTGGAATCTCTTACCTAGGGAAATTACACAGATTACTTCCTTACCCCTCTTCAAACAAAAAATTAAACTGTACTTCCAAAACCACTGGCTTTGTTCTTGTAGTACACCAGACTAACTTCTCCTCTCCTTATCTCCCTCTTTTCACCTACTACTATGTTTATCTTAGTCAGTCTAGCGAATACCTTTTATCCTTTGACCCTTGAACTTTTTTTTTCCTCTCTCTAACCTTCTCCTTTCTTTCTCTTCCCCCTCTTCTCTTTGCCTTCTCCGTCTCTTTCTTTCCCCTATCTACTGCCTTACCTTCTCTTCCTCTCTTCTAACTTGTGTGACACCCCCCCTTCCTTTTGTTCTTTTTACCCTTATCTCTCTCTATATTTTAATATGCTTTTTATTTTTTTTTCCTAATTAATATCCTCTCTAATTGACTTGGTATTTTTGTCATTATACAATTGTATGGATTGTCTATTTCTTGTTTTTCTTTTGATTTTATCAATTAATTAGTTTTTGACTAACCTGTTATTTTGTTGTATTTTGTGTGGAGCTTTTCTCCCCGGGCCTCTACTGAAAATGGAAATATATCCAGCTAGACTAGCCCGGTCAACAAATGTAAAATAAAATACATAAAAATAAATAATTTCGTTTAATTAACAAAAACTTTCCTGTACTTTCAGCTTGCCTGATAATGCGGTTTGTGCCCTTGTAATGCCTTTTCTTGCCCCTTTTCACAGAGTAAATCATTTGTATCATTTCTCCTTACCTTTGATTTTTGAGTAAATAATTTGTATTATTTCTCCTTACCTTTGATTTTTTTTTTTTTTGATTGTGTTGTACTGCTTTTTTTGGTTTTACCTCCTTTGTCATCTTTACATCTCATGGCTCCAAATGTTCTTGACTTTTCCCATCCTGGTTCTGACACCATGTTGCTTTCGTGTTAGTATACAAATAAACAAGTCTTCATAGGTTCTGTTTAAGCAGTTTTATTCTATACAAACACAGTACTATAGAGGGTACTGACTATGACTTAAGTAACGTGTACACAAACTAACTACTGTGATCATACCTGCCTACTCTCTGGCTATTTCTACAAAATGACACTAGGGACTGCACGTGTCTATAATTTATATGCACAAGCACAGCCTTGCATGCTTCAAACACATAGCACAAAGAAACACACACATTTATACTCTAATCTACAATTTGGGATGCCTGTGTTTTGGTTAGAGCACTTTCAGAGAGAAATACTAGAATGTAAAACACCATACGAGACTTGAAAAATTGAATTCAAAAGACACTCATGGAGATTATCCTGCAGAGCAGTGACCCACAATAAACATTACTGATAGCAGATACAGGCTTTCTAATCAGCTGTTATAATGTATAAAACAGACTGCAGCAGAGGCAATTAACAGCAAACAAGCAATGTCTGTCAATACTGAAGAGGCATAAATACCTTACCTGAATACCCGGGTATGAAGTCAGGGCAAACTGCCAAATACATGGACAGATAAAGTGTCACCTAGTGACAACAAACAACAAATCCTTGGACATACAAAAAATGCAGAAGATAAGCAATGAAGAACATGCAATGTGTTGTATTTGCAGTCAGAGAAAACTGCTGGGATCGAATGATTAGCAGATTTGTCAAAGATCGAAAACCTCTGTCACGATTACCCAGCTCCAGATCAGAGAAAACTGCTGGGATCGAATGATTAGCAGATTTGTCAAAGATCGAAAACCTCTGTCACGATTACCCAGCTCCAGATCAGAAAGTATTTACAGTGAAGGAAATCTTTTTCCTTGATGAAGAGAGAAACAAAAAGAACATTTAACTAAGCAACTGGAAAACAAAACAATATAAGTAGTAGTTCTTCAGAAAAGATGTTAACAGAGGGCCCATCTGCCTCAGTTGGTGAAACTCAGGCACACAGAAGATTCCACAGCATTTGCTGAAGACAGTAGGGGAAGTTTACTGGTATCCCGGCCAAATCTGTGGACTCAACCAGAGGAGCTTCAGCTTTAGGCAAGGTACGAGAGGTACTGGATAACTCAGAGGGTGGCAATGCTCAAGCCAAACACTCTTGAGATACCACTGAAATTTCACATGTCAGGTTTCACAAAAGAAACCATGGGAATGGTGGATGCCATGTATCCCAAAGCTCAGAGAAATTCCCTTGAAGGAAGGACTTCAAGAGAAAGAAGGGAAGACTGGGAATAAGCAAAGAGAGGACCTTGGATGGCAAAAGAAAAGCCAACATTTGAATGGTCTGAATCCTGCAACCTAAAACACATCTGTTCCTGAGATGAGTTACAGACTTTTTCAGATTGAGGGTGAACCCCACAATGCGCATAAATGTAGTGAAGTGTAGAATTTGAAGTAGGAGCTGCTGAAAGGGAGCTTGAATTAGGTGGTCATCTAAATAATGGAATATCTGAACATCTTGAAGTCTGCAGAAGGCTAACACAGGGGCACGATATTTGGTAAAACCCAAGAACTGTAGAAAGTCCAAAAGGCAAAGCAGATGGCAAGTCCAAAAGGCAAAGCAGATGGCTGATAATGAAAGGAAGAAACTTCCTGAAGAGGGGACAAATAGGAATATAAAGTGTCCTTCACATCCACAGATACCACAAAAGCTTGGAGGAAACAATATAGGATGAGTATCTGAACAGACAACATCCTGAAGGAAGGGACCTTGAGAAAGGTGTTGAGAAAGAAAAAGGTCTAGGGTGGGCATCCCTGACTCCTCCTTCCTGGAAACCAGAAACATTCTGGAATAAAAACGCCAAGATGCATCAGCAGCATCACACTGCAGTTAATGGAATGGCAAGCCACCAGACAGACAGAACTCAATAGGAAAAAGGAATAAGTCTTATTGTCTGAATCAGGTATATCAGCCAACCCCCCCCCCAGTTGGGGGGGGGGGGGCATCATCACATCCACACTAAGTTCATGACCCAATGGAGCTCATACATGTGCAACTCACCATAAACAGGGTCTTGCACCATATCCTTGCAACCTACAGGTCCCCCTCCATGTCACAAGAACCCAGTACTATCTACCTATCTAAATGTACTAGACCCTCACCATTCAACCCAACTACCACTCTACAGACTGGGAATCCTACACCACCTCTAATGCACAAGCCAAGTGATACCTAAACTCTGTTGATACCAACATCCTGAAACAGATGGTCCATTACCCTACCAAGGGAACAAACATCCTTGACCTTCTACTCACAAACATTAGGGCGGACTAATGCCCCCCCCCCCAGTGTAATGTCTTTGCTCTTCAGATCTAACCATAAGGTAGCACTGCTCGAAATAAAAATTAAATTGGGGGATCCAGCAAAACCAAAAACCTTTAGGAACTATTCCAAAGCTAACCACCTTGGCTAAATTTCAAGCCCCTACCCCCACCCCCAAACCCAGTAAACATACCATATTCCAAGCTATTTACAAAAATCTCTGTATATTCATGTTGATAGCTGTATAAAGCGAGCTGTGCCCACTCATATTAAAAATAAAATGAACTCAAAAGAAAAACGACCCTGTTGAAATCAGTTACACAACAAATAAAAATTGGCCAAGTGTAGGAGGAATAAAGCTACACACATACTTAAAACAGGCAGCAAAGGCGGTTAATTAATACTTCAAAACATAAATTTCAAGAAAAAAATAGTTTCTCAGGCAAAGTACAACTATAAAGCTTTCTACAGTTATGTCAGTAACCTCAGGAGAAATATGAAACAACGCACAGAACTTACTGTAAAATGGCATCATCCACACTGAACCAGAGGCCATGCCAATTTCATGAACTTTAATCATACCTTGACTTAGGAATGGGGTCCATCCCAGTCATGGTATTAGAAACCCAAATTACTTTGAGAAATTAAAAAAGGGCAGACAGAGAAACAACTGCTAACCTTCTGGCTGACAGGTTCAAATGAAAATTTCTCCCCCCACCACTACCATCCCAAACAGTCCAAAAGAAATACTGCATACCACAACTCCTCCCAACCATTACTAGGAAACAGGTAATCAACCTACGGCTGCTGGATAACCAGCTGGCTCACTGATAAGACCCAGAAGGTCAAAATAAGTGGGGTCACCTCCACCAACATCCCAGTCACTAGCAGAGTCCCCCAGTGCTCTGTATCGGGCCCCCTCCTTTTTGGCATCTACTTCTCTGAAATGGAAGTAAATGTTGAAGTTTTATGGTGGAATAAGTTTGCAAATGATTGCAAGCTGGGGGTTAAAAATCAACTCCCGTGCAGACAGTTGCATTCTTCGAGAAGGGCCTACCTCCGATTAACAAAATGGTGCCAAAACCAAGGTCTTAAACTCAATGCTAAAAAATCCATAATTGTACTCTTTGGGAAGTCAACCATCCTGGGTAATTACTATGTTGATAATACGCCCCTAAGAGCAGACCCTGTGGTCACGGATCTGGGTACGCACGTAGACAGCAGCCTTACCTCGATTACCACTAGGGCATGGTGGTGAGAAAATCCTTTTATGTTATACAACTTATAAGTAGGGGCATGGCATCTAGGTCCAAAGAAGTCATTATCCCACTGTACTGTACCCTTATCAGACCATTCAGAGTACAATGCTCTCTTTTGTTATGTACCTGACCAGGCAGATGTAGCAACTAAAGAGATCTAAGAAGTTTGTTTTATAAAAACAAACACAAGCCGTAACAAACCTGCCTTAAGCACAGTGCCTTAAAGCCCTTTCCCTCTACCAGTCTCCTATACATTGCTGAGGGGTGATTTATGCAGAGCTTACAAGGCTTCTGCAGACCCAACACTTATGAATCCCCTGCACACTTGTAAGTCAAACAGCACCAGAAATACAAGATTTAAAGACGAACTGACTGTGACCTAACAGAACGTGGTAGACAGATACGTGTCCCAGAGACTGCCCCTCCTATGGAAAAGGATTCCCATCCATGTGAAGCGGAGTTCATCCATTACCCAGTTTAAGTGCAAATTTATCCCGGGCCTGGCACCCATGCCATTATGGACAGAGGTAGCTTATAAATCCCTGGCCCTCGATGTCCTGCTTGGATACAGGACATCATCATTCATTGGCTAGGCTTAGAAAGGCACCCTAGGTTGTTAGCCTAATAATCTATGAATACCTAATCATCCTGTGTGTCTGATAATTAATGGCCTTAAAAGGTGTGTATTTGTACATTTCCATAGCCCAGCTGTCCCTGTCAGAAGGCAAAAGCTTAAAAGTGGATAGCAGTTTGGAAGGCTTACCTTGGACACTGAAACATCAGATCTCATGAAGGACTTTTATACAAATATTAAGATTCTAAGGGACTTCTGTCAGGTTTCTTAGGGGTCACAGATTAAGAGTCAGGTGCCTGAGAAGATGCAGCAATGTATCCAAAAGGGTGGCTAAAACAGGAGGGACTGCAGAAGGTCTGGGCAAGGCTATTTACAAGAGTTCATAACCTCTCTCCAGAACCTTAGAAACCTTGTAACAGTCCCATTTAAAATATCCCGTCATACAGACCACTGTATCCCCAAAAGACAGTTTTTCTAAAGGAGAATCAGGGACAGTAAATCATCAGACATGGCAAAAGGACAGTGAATCTGGGAGGAATATGTCAAGGATTTCATTGGGATAACTGTCATCAAAATGGTGAAAAGTTCAACTTATTCCTGACTGTAAGCAGAACATCTGAGAAGCCTGAAAATGTGCAGTGTGCTTCAGTTCTACACGCTGTACAGGAAGAAGCCCTGAAAGTTTTAGAATACATTTCAGTTATATTTTTCTTTTGGGGGGGGGGGTACTGCAGTATTAAGTTACTGCTGGCCAAGAAAGAATCTGCCATTTATGCTCACTCTTCATTAGGACATTTTGTACAGAAAACCTTTTGAGGTTTACATTACTGAATCTAAAACTAATGGCCAAAAATACTGAATCTAAAACTAAAGGCAAAAAAAAATAAATAAATAAATAAATAAATAAATAAAAAAAAAAGAGAGCTACACAACTCATTACTGAAAGGTAGAGACAACAGAAAAATTACAAACAGAAACAGATTTAAGATTAAATAATTGACATGGAGGAAGTGAAGTTGCTTTTTCACAAATGAAAAAGCTCCAGAGCTAGACACATGGGTAGACTTGTTTGTGCAATGGGAAAGCCGAAAATTAGTTATAAAGAATGACAAAAATGAGAAGTCTGTCAACATGGTGCAGAGAAAGTCTCATGAAGCAGCAATGTCAAAAGAAATGTCTTGGTCTTAATGAAGTCCGCAAAAGCTATGATAAAGACAGTCATTTTGCTACAGTATGACTAAAAATTTGTTTTTTTTTTGTTTTATAAACCGTATGCTTGAGTTATCCATGGACATGATCCAAGCTGAAAATGTGCACAGGAGCATGCAATTACAGTAGAGAACAGCCATAATAACCAGAAAATTTGTAGGAAATACCCAAGGAAAATTTCAGAATTAGACTACATAGTTTACACTAGACAATAGAGCGGAATGCAATATAATCTGTTTGAACACTCAAAGAAGCGAGTCAAATAAAGAAAATCCTGTAAAGACTGCTTACTTAATATAGACATCATAAAAAACTTCAGGAAGAAAGCTGTCTCCTCTGATCAGTGTCATATTTTGTTTCACTGCACTGGCTACAACATGATATACAAATAAAACACAGACTATCATGATAAAAATGTTATCTGTGGAGAGTTATAATGCGTTTTGAAAAATGTAATTTAACATGGCAATACCAGTTAAGAGGAGTGAGGTACATGGAATACAGACTATATAATTCTTCTTCTTGGCTTAAATTTCTCCGGGTACTTTGGGTTTCTAATACCACGGCAAGAACGGACCTCATTCCTAAGTCAGTATATGACTAGAATTCATGAAATTAGTATTGTCTCAGTCTTTAACACTAGCCAAGACTGTTAAGACTCCTCTTTTCAGCACCACCATGAGCCTAAAATTGCCTTCTGCAAAGAATATGGCATTACATTTACTGGTAACATATATGCACATTGAAGAATATTAGGGTCCAACCAAACACTCTCATACTGGGCGACTTCAACTACCCCTCCATTGACTGGGAAAACCAGAATTCATTAGTTCAAATGCCCTGGACCAGATAGTTCTGATCCCCACCAGAGGTAGCAACATCCTTGACCTGGTCATTACTAACGTGGGCGAACGTTGCTCTACACCAATAGTTAACTCCTCCCTGGTTATATCCGACCACAAACTAATCACCCTGAAAATCCACATCCCACCCCCCTGCAAATGTAACCACCATGACAAACTTCTCCAAAGCTAACTTTGGTCTCCTAAAAACAGAGGTGGCCAACTTCATGGCACCCATGCAAATGGAGAATAGTTGCACGACCGCCAAATCAAACACGAATGCACTGTACAAACACGTACACAAATGCATGGATCTCGCCATACCCAATAGAACCAAGATGCTCTCCTCCAAAAAAAGGAAGCCAATCTGGTGGCCCCGTGCCATAAACAAACTCTACAACAGGAGGAGGAAACTGATGCGGAATACGGTGAAGTCCCAAGACTGGAAAAACTCTCTTATCAGCTTCAAAAAATTCCCTCATCAAATCCTCTAAAGCTAGCTATGAAAACAGAACTGCAGCAGATAGTAAAGACAACCACAAAGCCTTCTACAGTTATGTAAAGAATCTCCATGGCAATACCCAGATTTCTCTGAGCTACCGCACAACGGTACCTCCTATACCGAGCCAACAGATACTGCCAATATACTGGCCGACAGATTCAAAGCCAACTTAACCCCCCCCCCCCCAAGGACCAATCACAATACCAGTAGATTGCCAGGCACCCAATATTACTGATGCACAGGTTAAAACAGCACTGTCCAAGGCTAAGCTTCCATGTGATCTGATAATATCCCTGGCTGTGTTCTACACGAACTACAGAGTGAACCGGCACCTCACCTGTGTGCCCTGTTCAATCACAGCCTCACCTCAGGCTTTGTCCCTACCGAATGGCGCACTGCTACAGTCATCCCTCTCCACAAAGGAGGAGCGACTACAGACCATGGGAACTATCGACCCATTAGCCTGATGAGTCTGATATGCAAAGCTATGGAATGCATCATCATGGCCCTAACAAACAAGGATACAGGGAATCTCAAAACTCTAGATCCCACACAGTTTGGTTTTGTGAAGGGTAGATCATGCCTGCTCAACTTGGTTGACTTCTTTGAGTCAGTTACCAGAGTTGTGGATGAAGGCAAGGTGGTTCATACAGCCTACCTTGATCTGGTCAAGCCGTCTGATACCATTCCCCATTCAGGAATCACAGAAAAACTCACTAAGCTAGGCGGGTTGCAAACTGGCTCACAGATAGAACCCACAGAATGAAAGTAGAGGACTCTAGTCAGACTGCCGACCAGTCATGAGTGGAGTCCCACAGGGTTCAGTTCTGGGTCCTCTCCTGATTGGTATCTACTTCTCTGAAGTCCAGGCCAATGCAAAGGATCTCTGGCTCCCTCTACTCTTTCCTCTTTAGGCCAATAATCGAGTACAATGCCCCACTTGACATGTACCTCACTAGATACATGCGACAACTGGAGAGGCCGCAAAGTACCTCACAAAGAGGATCCTAGGCCTTAAACACTTGTCCTATATGGACAGACTCAAAAAAACTCCAACTATTTTCTGTCTCCTATCGCCTACTTACGATCTTTGCTTGACATACGAAGCCATGTCTGATCCAGCTCTGTTAGAAATGCTACACCTAAAGAAATCCCAACCCCACACCACACGCTCCAGTGACTTCAACCTCATTACCACAATCAACAGAACGTGCGGGAGGGGCAGGTTCATAACCCAGAGACTGCCCTTGCTATGGAACAGACTTCCCATACATGTCAAACAGAGCACCTTACTGGCCCTCTTAAACAGAAACCTTGATGAGTGAACAGGAAATATAAAATTCACCCTGGGGATCACTCCAGTGGCTCTACTCGACAGAGACACTGGGAACTAAGGTCGGGTGGCACGATGTCAGGGTAATCCTATGGGCTAGGTTTGTAAAAGCTCCAGGGTTATTAGCCTAGTACACACCTATGAACAACTGTAAATTCTTTATTAGAACCATTGCTCCTATGATGATTGGAACTGAACGGGTATATTTTTTCTGTATTACTCTTGTTTCCGCCAGCAAATCCTAATACTTTATGAGTCTCTCTCTCTCTTTCCAGCAAATCCTAATACTTTGAGAGTCTCTCTCTAGGACACTATTGCTGGGTGTAGCAATTTCAACAATCAATTTTACTTTTGTCTTTTTTCATGGAAAGTATCTGGTTTTCTCACATCTATTTTAACTGCTGGCAATGGGTGATCCCCATGTCATATAAACATCATTCTCTATAATGCTTTGTGGTTCATGTTTCTCAGCTATTTCTATATTTTGAAGTTTGCACAACCCTATTTATGTATTGGCATATGTTTACCGGGAAAGTCCACTGGGCTAAGAAGAAAGTACAGTTGTGTACACTTACCATAAATGTAGATGTTCGGGTGTATTCACTGTTTGGGTTATCTGCTTGCAGTAGCCCTCAGTAGGCCTGATTAACAAAGTCTTGAGTCCTACATTGGTTGCTGTCCCTTCTTCCATGACGGCAGGGGTATAAAACATGCAGCCAACGCCATTACATCAGTTTTTCCAGATGTCAGGTGCCCCCTTAATGGGAAGCAGTTAAAATCTATAAATATACAAGTTTATACCTCCAACAAAAAAACAAAATACACCAAAAAGCTTTTGAAGATAGCAAAGGAAAGTAGAGGTATATCCAAAAAAAAGAAGGGGGCTGTAGGGAGGGTAACCAGAACTGCAGCAGTGAATACACTCGAACATCTACATTTATGGTAAGTGTACACAACTGTACTATGTTCTTCGTATTTCACTGTTGCAGTCACCACTTTTGGGTAGATTCCCAAAGCTAAGAATGGGAGGGGGAATTTAAATAGAATCAGGACCAGCTAAAAGGCCCTGCAAGAATGCAGTGGCAAAGCCAGCTCTAAATTTAGTTAAAATTGGCAGATGGTAATGCTTGGTGACTCCAGGTAGCAGCTTCTAGGATGTCCCTGGTAGGGACGCCTCTGAGAAAGGCTGTAGAGGTAGATGCAGCCCTGGTAGAGTGGGGTCTGATCCCCTGTGGGATAGGTTTTCCATGGTGTTTGTAGCAGAAATGAATGCAATGGCCTATCCATTTGGAAATGGTTTGCTTTGAAATAGCCTTCCCCTCTGCCCCTGCAGCAAATGCCACCAGCAGTTGATCAGATTTCCTTTGAGGTTTAGTTCTGTCCAAGTAGAATCTAAGTTGTCTGTGCACGTCTAAGGAGTGCAGAATCCATTCCCCTTTGTTCTGTGGATTAGGAAAGAAGGTTGGCAAATGTATGGACTGATTAAGGACCACACTGGATACCACCTTGGGCATGAAGGAGGGATTGGTCCCGAGGGACACCCTGTCCACATGAAAGATGATGAAAGGCTCCACTGTCATGAGGACCTGTAATTCAGATTCAGATTCCCTTCTTGCTGAAAGTTATTGCTAAAAGGAAAGCTGTTTTCCAAGAAAGGAATTTTAAGTCCGCAGTGGCAGCTGGCTCGAAAGGAGGAAGGGTGAGCTTTTCCAATACAAAGTTGAAGTCCCACGCTGGAGTTGGAGCTCTCCTGGGTGATCGTAGATTTTTGGCCCCTCTGAGGAACTGCTTAAGTAGTGGATGAGAGAAGAGGGGTGGTTCTGTGTTAAAATGAGCTGAGATGTGAATTTTGATGGAGGAGAAATCAGGCCCTTATGAAGCATCTCAGTTAAGTATTGTAAAATCTGAGGTAAATTGGGCACTGTTGTGCTCATCCCTTGAGCCTGGTTCCAGGCACAGAATCTTTTCCATTTTTCTGCGGAAGACCTTCTGGTACTAGGCCTCCTTGCCTCTAAAATGATATCCATCACTGGTTTACTGAGGGATGGTCAAGGAGAAATTAGGCAATTATCCAGGCTGCTAGATTCAGTGTTTGAAGTTGAGGGTGCAGAATTTGGTTCTCCTGCTGAGACAATAGAGTAGGAGTCTGAGGCAGGTGCCATGGGGCCCACAGTAACACACTGCGCAAGAGGGGGTACCAGTATTGGCGTGGCCAGTCTGATGCAATCAAAATAGTCCTTGGTTTGTCTTGTTTGATCTTTAGTAGTACTTTGGAGAGCAGAGGCAGAGGAGGAAAGGCATAAACCGATAGGTTTTTCCAGCTGAAGGACAGAGCATCCACTTTCCAAGGTTGTTTGTGGGGAGTCCTTGTGCAGAATTTGTCCAACTGATAGTTTCGGGGGGAGGCAAACTGCCGCATTTACTTGTCAACATGTTGAAAATCCTTGGTTCTAGTTTCCACTCGTGTGGGTCCATGAGGTTTCTGCTTAGTTCGTCTGCCAGTGTATTTAGTTTTCCTGGCAGGAATTGAGCTTGTAAATGTACTTGACAGCTCAGGGCTGTGTTCCACAATGCCATGGCTAGTCTGCAGAGGGGGTAAGAATGTGTCCCCCCCTGCCTGCTTGTTTCTGTACCACATAACAGTGGTGTTGTCCGTCTATCATTAATTGTCCTGGAAGAATGTGGTCCTTGAAGGCTGTCAGTGCATTCTGTACAGCTAACATTTCTTTTTGGATTGATATGCAGGTGTATTTGACTTTGGTTCCATTTGTCCTGAATGCACTTCCCTGCCATGTGAGCTCCCCATGCATAGTCTGATGCGTCTGTTGTTAAGGTTTGGGCGGCAGGGGGTAGTGTGAATGAGTCCCCCGTTTTGGTGGCAGGCCTCTGCCCACCAAAGGAACTCTAGGCGTAGGCAAGTTATGATTGGTATCACTGCTTCTAGATCCTATGAATGTTGACACCATAGGCTTTTGAGATACCACTGCAGTTTCCTAATATGCAGCCTTGCATATGGAATTAGAAGAATGCAGGAGGCTATGATCCCCAAGGCTTGCAGTATTTGCCTTGCAAATAACTGGGTTTTTGTGGCCACTTGTTTGAAGTAGGTTGTCAAATGAATCCGTTTCTCTGGCGTGAGGAAAGCCATCTGGGAAGTTGTATTCATGCTTGTTCCCAGGAATATAATTTGTTGACAGGGTACCAGGTGTGATTTCTTTTCATTTATGGTGTACCCCAGACAAGGCAGTACCCTTTGAACAAAGGCCAGATGATTCAAAAGTATGTCCTGGCTTTCTGCCTGAATTAGACAATCGTCCAGATATGGGTATATTTGAATATTTCTTTGCCTGCAGAATGCAATGACTAGAGCTAGGCACTTTGTGAATACCCTTGGCGCAGTAGATCAGAGCGTAGGTATCTTCTGCAAGACTCCCCGATAGGGATGTGCAGGTAGGCTTCTTTAAATCTAGTGTTGCCAACCATACATCTTTGCCTAGCATGGGAAGCAGCTGGTGAAGAGTCAGCATCTTGAATTTTAAAATCCCCAGAAAGGTACTTAGAGTAGAAAGGTCCAGGATAGGAAGCCATGTATTGCCTTTTCTGGGTACCAGGAAAAGTCTCGAATAGAACCCTTATCCCTTTTCCTCATCAACTGAATAGCCCCATGCTTAATAGAGAGTATACTTGATTTTGGACTTCTGCCCACTGATTTGGGGGTAGATCTGGCCACCCGCTTGGTGTTGGTAAGGTGTGGAAGTGAAATCTGTATCCTTGGGACACTATATTTAAAAACCCATTTGTCCTGGGTAATGATTTCCCAGTTTTTGGCCTGCAGACCAATCTTTCCGCCTAAAAGGAGCATTCAGTTGGGAACTGCTTGGAAGTTTTAGAAGCAAGTCATTGAGACTGTTTTCCATTGGGGGGGGGGGTCTTACTACTCCCTGATTTCAGTGCAGAAACCCCCCACTGCTTAGTCTTGTGTGTCCCCTGGGACTGAAACCTGGGGTTCCTGCTATGTCTGGGTTTGCCTTGAGAAGACCTTGAAGAGGCTGGAAAGAACCAATTCTTAGAGGGCCAGTGCCTACTAAATTTAGGAGGCTGAACTTTAAGAAATCTTTAACAGTTTGCATAGATTTAGCTTCATCTTCCATCTTTTTAAGAACTTCCTCAACCTTATTGCCAAACAGGTGGTCCTGATTTAAGGGGGCATCCAGCAATTTAGCTTTAACATGATCAGTTAAAGATTGCGCCTTAAGCCAAGCATGCCTTCTGAGCACAGAACCAGTAACAGCAGCCCTGCAAGAGGCCTCTAATGAATCAAATTCACATCGCAAAGTATGTTTTCCAACCTGCTCAGCAGAGTCCATTAAATCCTGTAATTCTTTATTTTCCCCACCGTCAAGAATAAACATCATTTTCTGTTTAAGCAATCCAATAACATGTTGTTGATAGAGACTCCAGGGCGCTGGATAGATGGGGTAAGTATCAGAAGAGGTAGGATTTTTAGCAGTAGAAGCCTTAATGCCCTTGGGTCCCTGTGAAATAGTCCCTGGATCCGCAATAGGATTTTTAAAAAGGAACTTGTGTGAATCAGGAACCCTGTAATATCGGTCAGGTTTTCTGGGAGCAGGAGGCAAAGAATCAGGGGCCAAACTAGATTCCGAAAAAGCATCAACAATGTCTAATACAGCAGGAATAGCTAAAGGCCTATGCTGAGGCAGGAGTAAGAAATCCCCAAGCCTCTTTTTGAATCAGAAAAATCCTGGCTTTCCCAGTGGAAATGCTCCCTTACAGTATAAAAGGTTTCACCAAAAGAAAAATCCTCTGGAGGGGAAGCAGAGGGAATAGCGTCCTCTGCATCAGAATCATCATAAGTAGATAAGGCTAAATCCAGATCATCAGAAGAATCAGAAAAATCAGAATCCTGTTCAGAAGATTCATAAACAACTTCAGTTCTAGGTCTCTTAGAAGGGGGAGGCTGGCTTCCCCAGATTAAGTTATAAGATCTTCAGCCCTTCTTATAATTTGTTTTTTTAGGCATAGAGGCCCGAGCATGCGGCCTGGGCGTCGGTTTTTTAGGCATGGTTTGAGATTTAGGCCTAAAAGAAGAATGAGGCGTTGGTTTAATATGAAAGTCCGTAGGCCTGAATACTCCCTCAGAAGCTGGTGCCTGCACAGCGGCTCCAGACATCCATCCAAGGTAGAGACATCCGCAGGTTCCATAGTTGCAGCATCTCGCGGCATACTGGACTCTGAATGGGTCTCAGTAGAGGCATGCAATCAGAAGTAGCGGGTATCAGGGGCTGCGAAAGCACTTCACCAAGTACCAGCGAACTGGCGACTGACTTAGAAGAAGCGTCATCGGCAGTTTTGGACCTCGGCAGCCTGTCTCTGTCTTTATCCTTGCGTTTTTTCGGAATCCCAGTAGTCGGGTGGCTAACAGTCATTTCTGGATAATTAAACCAAGAACCGATATATTTAGGAGGCAAAAATATACAGACGGATAGTGCGTTGATTAAATAAAGCACAAAACCGACAGCATGGTACGTTGTGGTCAGGGTCTAGGCAAGGAATACTGTACGAATAAAAAGCTTTATGAGGTATTTGCTTTCCACAAGTAATGCAATTATTAACTTTTACCAACATTGGTAAGGAGCAAGAAAAAAGTTTCCCCAACGGGGTACTTAGCTTTAGTTGAAGACTTTGATTCTGAAACTCGAAAATGAAAATTTCGGGAGTCGGCCGACCGGCACTTGTGAACTGCTTCTGCTTCGGGCACCGCACAGCAAGAAAGACTGATGTAATGGTGCCGGCTGTATGTTTTATACCCCTGACGTCTGTATGTTTTATACCCCTGACGTCATAGAAGAAGGGACAGCAACTGATGCAGGACCCAAGACTTTGTTAATCAGGCCGACTGAGGGCTACTGCAAGCAGAAGTGATGACTGCAACAGTGAAACACGAAGAACACCCCATTTTCAGTGGAGGCTTGGGGGAGAAAAGCTCCACAAAAGCAGTTAGCATAAAATTACATAATACTGGAAATGTAGGTGGTACAGAGAAATAATATAAGACCACAAGGCATTGAAGTACATCCAAGGTACATATCCTAGTACACTCTATTGTCAGTGTAGAAGTTGAGTTTTTGTGCCTTTCAGTACACAGGCCCTCTGACAAGAGAGTGTAACACACCCAACAACAAGAGGTGTGAATGTTTCAGCTTTTTAAACAGAACCTACATTAGTCTGTTTCTCTCACCTTTTCAATAGACTTTGTAAACTAACGTATATGTAGTCCAGTATATGTAGTAGAACTGCTATTATTATAGCCTTACACTGCTGACTTCAATTCACCTCTACTTACCCTTCCGATATCAAATTTTGGTCAACATGAGGCTGTGTCAAGAGATCACTGTACTTGCCACTATATTTATGGCTTTTCCAATTTTTTCTTTCCTTCTCATCGGTTCCTTTTCTTTATAGTCTTAATTTTGCCTTTTAGCACATTTAGCTAGTGTACGGTTTTTGTCTACTACTTGTTTGATTTCCATACTTGTCTGACACAGAAATGTTTCTGCTACACTACGCAAAGATGTCATCTTCAATTTTGTTCTCTTCGTGTTTTAAAACTTTCACTATGTTCAGATTTGATGAGGTCTAGCAGATATGTATGTATGCAGTCGCACAATAACACATGTAAATCAATTTCAAGGAGAACCATACCTCCTTCAAAAAACTATAGTGTATACCAAGATTATATCATTTGATAAGCATGAAGCATTTTCTCTCATTTTAATGTTCAGTTCTAATATTTTGGGGTTAATCAATCCCAAACTGTAAGTTACAGCAGAAAAAGCAAAAAGATATATAGCTTGAACTTTAATAGTTTTAGTCATCTGTAGCATTACTTAAGAGCTTTACTCATGTTATATTGTTGAACCTCTATCTATTCCCACACAACCTCTACAGAAGTTCCTTTATATCGGATTCCTGCCCCAGGCTGACAGTTTATTGGTGCTGCAGCTTTCCTGTTTTTAAATGTTGTTTTGCACGTTTATCAAGACCAGATATCATTCTTTTATCATCTGATAAAGTTTTAACCATTTGCAAAGGTACTTTAAGCTCCTCTTCTGATATATACAGTTTTAGGTCATCCACAAAAAGTAAACGAGAAATTTTCATAAAAGGCCGTTTTCTGGGAGCCAGATTTGGTCAAGTGGCATAGCCAAGGACAGTCAGAGGAGTGGTACATGTGTTGGGCACTATCGAATGACCCATTCAATGTTGCCCAATACATGTACTGCACTTATGGCTTCCACTGCATGTCCCTGTCTTGAGAGATAGGACTCCCCACTGCACTAAAGCTGTGTGAAGCTTCCAGCTGCAGTTTGCACAGACATGCATGGACACTTTAAACATCTTAAAATAGTTTAGATATGTATGGTTTTCTACTGCGCATGCGTCATAAGGAATGCCAACTGGTGCCTTACTACAAAGTAAATAGCCCTACACATAGTAACAGGTGGATTCCCCTTGTGAATGAGAAAATGGGAATAAGTGGATTCTTGTACCAAGTCATAATGGATTGTCTGTCTTGATAAGGAAAGGACATGGAACATAATTTATTTTCGTGTAGTGCATAAACTGAGGGAGGTATCAGGGAACTACTGCACTAAAAATGCAAAACACAAAGAAAATACAAAGAAGTCAAGTAAGTGGCTAACTCACCAGCTCATTGTAAGAGACCCTTCAGAAGGTCTAGAGAGATATAATTTTAGTTAGGTTTTACTGGGCAAACACACAGGGAGGTTTCTTTAGGGAAATGGACAAATTGTACCAATGTTGCCAAAAGCATTAATGGACATCCTCAGTGGCCTGAAAGCAATGGAATGCCTGTGAAAGGTTGGTCTTTATGATGACATAGGGGGTAACTTTATTTTATTTTCACTGGGCTACTTATTTTGACAGGGAGTAACTGCAAGGGCTGCCTAGTGTCAATATTATCAATGGATGGAAGTGCAGGCATATTTATCCTTGTGTGCCAGGTAAAAAGAAACACCAAAGTGTAGAGTATGGGAACCTGAACCACTCAAAGTACAAGTCATGAAAGTGCAATATATATATATATATATATATATATATATATATATATATTATATATATATATATATATATATATATAGATATATATATATATATATATATATATATATATATATATATCTATCATCATCATTCTCTTTCGGCTTTTCCCGTTAGGGGTCGCCACAGCGGATAATCTCTTTCCATTTCTTCCTATTCTCTGCATCTTGCTCTGTCACACCAACCGCCTGCATGTCCTCTCTCACCACGTCCACAAACCTTATCTTAGGCCTTCCTCTATTCCTCTTACCTGGCAGCTCCATCCTTAGCATCTTTTTCCCAATATACCCATCATCCCTCCTCAGCACATGTCCAAACCAACGCAATCTCGTCTCTCTTGCTTTGTCTCCAAACTGTCCAACATGAGCTGACCCTCTAATATACTGATTCCTAATCCTATCCATCCTAGTCACACCGATTGCAAATGTTAACATCTTTAACTCTGCCACATCCAGCTCTGACTACTGCCTTTTTGTCAATGCCACTGTCTCCAACCCATATAACATAACTGGTCTCACTACACTCTTGTAGACCTTCCCTTTCACTCTTACTGATACCCGTCTGTCACAAATCACTCCTGACACTCTTCTCCACCCATTCCACCCTGCCTGTACTCTCTTCTTCACCTCTCTTCCACATTCACCATTACTCTGAACTGTTGATCCCAAGTACTTAAACTCGTCCACCTTTACCAACTCTACTCCCTGCATCCTCACCATTCCTCTACCCTCCCTCTCATTTACACACATATATTCTGTCTTAGCCCTGCTGACCCTCATTCCTCTGCTCTCTAGAGCATTTCTCCACCTCTCCAGAGTCTCCTCAACCTGATTCCTACTCTCACTACAGATCACAATGTCATCTGCAAACATCATAGTCCACGGGGCCTTCTGTCTGATCTCATCCGTCAACCAGTCCATCACCACTGCAAATAAGAAAGGACTCAGAGCTGATCCTTGATGTAATCCCACCTCCACCTTAAACGGATCTGTCACTCCCACTGCAGTCCTCACCACTGTCACACTACCCTCGTACATATCCTGTACCACTCTTACGTACTTCTCTGCCACTCCAGACTTCCTCATACAATACCACAACTCTTCTCTAGGCACCCTGTCATATGCTTTCTCCAAGTCTACAAAGACACAATGCAACTCCTTCTGACCTTCTCTGTATTTCTCCAACAACACTCTCAGAGCAAACATTGCATCTGTAGTGCTCTTTCCTGGCATGAAACCATACTGCTGATCACTAATCATCACCTCCCTTCTTAACCTTGCTTCTACTACTCTTTCCCATAACTTCAAGCTGTGACTAATCAGTTTTATCCCTCTGTAGTTACTGCAGCTCTGCACATCACCCTTGTTCTTAAAGATAGGTACCAAAACACTTTTTCTCCACTCCTCAGGCATCCTCTGACTTTCCAAAATTTCATTAAACAATCTAGTTAGAAATTCCACTGCCATTTCTCCTAAGCACCTCCATGCTTCCATTGGTATGTCATCTGGGCCAACAGCCTTTCCATTCTTCATCCTCTTCATAGCTGCCCTTACTTCCTCCTTGCTAATCTGTTTCATAGGTTCCTGATTCACTATCCCCACATCATCCAACCTTCTCTCTCTCATTCTCTTCATTCATCAGCCTCTCAAAATACTCTTTCCATCTATTCAACACACTCTCCTCTCTTGTGAGTACCTTTCCCTCACTATCCTTTATCACCCTTACATGCTGCACATCTTTCCCAGCTCTGTCCCTCTGTCTTGCTAATCGGTACAGGTCCTTTTCTCCCTCTTTAGTGTCCAATCTCTCGTACAACTCTCCATATGCCCTATCCTTAGCTTGCCACCTCTCTCTTTGCCATGCCTCATCTCCTTATACTCATGTCTACTTTCTTCATCTCTTTGACAATCCCACTTCTTCTTCGCCAGCCTCTTCCTCTGTATACTCTCCTATACTTCCTCATTCCACCACCAGGTCTCCTTGTCCTCCTTCCTCTGTCCAGATGTCACACCAAGCACCTTTCTAGCAGTCACCCTTACTAGTTCTGCTGTAGTTACCCAGCTATTCGGTAATTCTCCACTGCCTCCCAGTGCCTGTCTTAACTCTTCCCTAAACTCCACTTCACAATCACCCTTTTTTAACTTCCACCATTTAATCCTTGGCACAGCTTTCACACTCCTCCCCCCCCTTCTTGATCACCAATGTCATTCTACAGACCACCATTCTATGCTGCTTAACTACACTTTCTCCTGTCACCACTTTACAGTCTCCAATCTCCTTCAGACTGGCCCTCCTACATAATATATAATCAACCTGTGAGTATCTTCTTCAACTCTTGTACGTCACCCTATGCTCCAGCCTCTTCTTAAAATACGTATTCACCACAGCCATGTCCATCCTTTTCGCAAAATCCACAATCATCTGACCTTCTGCATTCCTCTCCTTAACACCATACCTACCCATCACTTCCTCATCCCCTCTGTTCACTTCACCAACATGCCCATTAAAGTCCGCTCCAATCACTAGTCTCTCACCCTTGGGTACACTCATCACAACTTCATCCAACTCGCTCCAAAATTTCTCTTTCTCATCCATCGCACACCCAACTTGTGGAGCATATGCACTAACATTCATCATTACACCATCAATTTTGAGCTTCATAAACATCACTCGGTCAGACACTCTCTTCACGTCTAAAACACTCTTGGCATATTGTTCCTTTAATATAACCCCTACCCCATTTCTCCCGCCATCCACACCATGATAAAACAATTTGAACCAGTTTCCTAAACACCTGGCCTTACTTCCCTTTCATCTGGTCTCTTGCACACACAACATATCAACCTTCCTTCTTTCCATCATATCAGCTAGCTCTCTTCCTATACCAGTCATACTGCCAACATTCAAAGTTCCTACCCTCACTGCTACACTCCTAACCTTCCTCCTATCTTCCTGCCTTCGGGCATGCCTTCGCCCTCCTCTTCTCCTTCGGCCAACAGTAGCCCAATTTCCGCCAGCACCCCGTTGGCTAACAGTACATAAATAAATAAACACACACACACACACACACACACATATATAAAAAGACTGATGTTTGCAACAGAAAGCTATCCCGTGATCAGAGTAAACAGAGTATTAACAAGACATCGTAGTCATCCTAAGTATTAACATATTCAAGGTAAACAAAAATAATGTTTAACATATGAAAAATGGAAAATAAAAAACACTATTTCAGTTGTGCTAAGGTAATGGAAAAATGGTACAAGCGATGCAGAAAAATGAAAGACAATGGGGGAGGCAAGTTTTTTTTCCATCAGTTTCATCTTAAGCCATTTGTGGGAAAGTGAAGCAAATTCTATTTACCATAAAAATGATGGGGGGGGGGGGGGTCAAATGGGAAAGCATTATTAAACCAAAGGTTTTGCTATGCTGATTTTCGTAGACATAAAATGTGTAAATATGCATCATTTAGATGGCAGTGAGCATGTACTGCCAAAGCTGCTGAGGTAATCTTGAGGGGTGCACCTCTAAAGTAGGATATTGATTTTAGTGAAAGCAAAAAAACACTGTTTGTGGTAGAGCGGTATCAAACCAGTCACTACAATGAAAGTCCTACCACAGAATGCTAAGATGTGACCTGTGTCTGGCATACAAACACTCTCCTATCAATTATTGATGGATTTACTGCATATCAGCAAGTTAAATGGCATCAGAATACTCGGTCTAGGAATCTAAACGTCATGTGCAATATCAACAGAACAGCACATGGGTGCTGCGTAGAGCACGTTTGACTGACAAAGAGTGAAATAATACTAATTTCATGAACTTTAATCGTACTTTGACATAGGAATGGGGTCCATTCCAGTCATGGTATTAGAAACCCAAAAGATTTGGAGAAATTAAAAAGGGAGACAGGTATATCTTACTGCTCTGGAACAGAGTCCTCATCCACATAAAACAAAGTTCATCCCTGTCCATATTCAAACACAACTTAGATCTAAGGATGTAGAACATAAAATTTACCCAGGACTATCGCCTATACTACTACTAGACAGAGACAGCTCCAAAATGCTTTATCCCATGCATTGATCCCCTCAAATTATCTATGGTATGATCCCAGTTATCCTCATTAGGGCTAATATATAACTAATCGACTACAGGAAAAATAAGGCTAATCTATAATCAAATGGGATAGGCTATTTTGAGCACAAAAAGGGAAATTCTCTAAACTTAAAATGGCCCACGAGGGCAGATAGATTAGTACTCATCTATGAGCATGTAAGAATGAATATAAAAGGTGCAGGATTCAACTATTTTATTTTGTGACATCTAATTTTGTAAAGGTTTTCTATAACTGGACTGCAACTGTAAGTAACTTTTCGATGAAAAAGATCAGAGGTTGGCATAATGGTTAAAACATATGCCTTACAGATAAAAGGTGCAGGGTTTGAGCCTCACATGGGTTAATTGGCCAAGGTCAAAATGCCCCACAAGGGCAGGTAGCCTAGTATGAATCTATGAACCTATAATCTATGAACCCATCATCATCAGCCCCTTTTTTCCCCCCATTTCTCTGCATGGGGTTGGGGTATTGTGTTAACTGTCGCCAACTCTCTTGATTCAGTGCCACCTCTCGATTCAGTGCCACACTCCTGCCTTCAACACTCATGCCCGACTGTCGCAGATCTTCTTTCACACAATCCATCCATCTCTTTGCTGGATGTCCTCGCTTCCTCTTACCTTCTTCCCGTCTGTCCCAAATCTTCCTCACCAGATTGCCTTCTGCTTTTCTACACATGCCCAAACCACCATAATTTGTTCTCTTTGATCTTTCCTGCAATTGGAGCTAGTTTGGCTTCTGCACTTATGTCCTCATTTCTTTGTCTATCCACACTGTGCATCCTACCACCTTTCTCAGGCACTTCATTTCCATCACCTCTAGCTTCAACTGTTCTGCTTTTACTGCCCAGCTTTCTATACCATACAATAGCACTGGTTGCACCACTGTCTTGTACACCTTACTTTTCAGCTTCTTTTCCACTCTTCTGTCAGACTACACCCGATACTCTATGCCAGTTGGCTGCAGCCCCTCTGATTCTAGCTTTGACCTCTTCATACAGACTACCATCCCCACAAGAGGAGAAAACATGCTTGATCTCATCATCACGAACATGGGAGCACAATGTTCAACACCGGAAGTATACCCCTCACTGGTGAGATCAGATCACAAACTAATCTCGCTGGAGGTCCTTATCCCTCCCCCACCCGAAATAAAAAAGACCACAGTAAAGAACTTCTCGAAAGCCGACTTCACACTGCTTAAGACTAGTGTGATCTCCTTTAAGGTCCCCGAGCCGGCGGTAAACATTACTCAAACCGCTGAATCACTTACAAATGCCTTCTACCAGCACCTGCAGGGCTGCATGGATCAGGCAATCCCAAGCAAAACAAAGACTCTTTGTACCAAAGGCAAGCGTCCAGTCTGGTGGACCCCAGCCATAAACAAACTCTACAACAAAAGGAGAAAGCTACTACAAGATAAAGCAAAATCCTTAAAAGGAAAGACACCGCTGATCACTATAAGTAAAAAGCTAAGAGCTCTCATAAAATCATCCAAAGCTAATTTTGAGAGAAAAATAGCTAAGGACTCTAAAGACAACCATAAGGCATTCTTTAGCTATGTCAGAAACCTAGGAGGAAACTCCCAGATATGCTCAGAATTAGTCCAAAATGATGTGAAGATTACTGATCCTACAGACATTGCCAACATACTGGCTGACAGGTTCAGTGCAAACTTCTCCCCCCCCAAAAGGAGAGATATCTATACCAAATGATTGTAGCCCCCCAAACATCTCTAACGCCCAGGTGAGAACTGCTCTCTCCAAGGCAAAGAACACAGCATCCATGGGACCTGATGGTGTCCCCGGCTGTGTGCTCCACGAACTCAACGAGGAATTAAACCCACAGTTAGGACAGCTATTTAATCTTAGTCTCACCTCCGGATACGTACCCAGGGAGTGGCGCACAGCGACTGTGGTCCCACTTCACAAAGGCAGTGCCTCCACCGACCCTGGAAATTACCGTCCCATTAGTTTGACAAGCCTTATCTGCAAAGCCATGGAGAGGATCATAATGGATCTCATAAATAAAGACATAGGGAATTTGCAGACTTTGGATCCAACCCAGTTTGGCTTTGTCAAAGGCAGATCATGCCTTTTAAACTTGGTTGACTTTTTCAAAACAGTCACCAAGGCCATTGACGAGGGAAAGGCAGTCCATACAGCCTACCTAGACCTGGCGAAGGCTTTCGATACAATACCCCACTCGGGTATCATTGAAAAACTCATCAACTTAAATGTAAACCCATACATTACAAGATGGGTTGCAAACTGGCTGAGTGATAGAACCCACAGCGTCAGAGTTGCTGGTGCCATGTCAGACTCAAAGCCTGTCACAAGTGGTGTCCCACAGGGCTCAGTCCTGGGCCCACTCTTGTTTGGCATCTACTTTTCTGAAGTGCAAGCAAACACAGGAGGGTTATGGCTGACAAAGTTTGCAGATGACTGCAAACTGGGCGCCGTAGTCGAAAACACATCTGACACAGATATCCTTCAGAAGGGTCTCACAGAAACGGATAACTGGTGCCAGAGCCATGGCCTAAAGTTAAATGCCAAGAAATGCATAGTCATACCCTTCGGGAAAAACAAGGTTACCCCTAGCTACCATATAGGTGGCAATCCACTGATCACAGAAGAAGTTATCAGGGACCGGGAGACCCAGGTTGACAGTAGCCTTTCATTCGACACTCATATTGCTAAAGTAGTTAGGAAGACCTTCTACATTGCCCACCTTATCATGAAGGGATTCACATCTAGATCAAGGGAGGTCATAGTCTCCCTTTACTCATCACTCATCAGACCAATGATTGAGTACAATGCCCCATTCGGAATGTATCTGACCCGACACTTGCAGCAGCTGGAGAGGCCACAAAAGTTCCTCACCAAAAGGATAAAGGGTCTCAAAAATCTGTCTTATGCTGCCCGACTGAAAGAACTCCAGCTATATTCAGTTGCTTACCGCTTGCTCAGAGGTGACCTGTGCCTGACATACAAGGCCATGTCAAACCCAGATTTGATGAACATGCTTCATCTCAAAAAATCTAGATCCCTCAGAGCCACAAGGGCGGGAGACTTAAACCTCGACACGGTTATTAATAGGACGTGCTGGAGGGATAGATTCATCACCCAAAGACTCCCTATGCTGTGGAACAAAATCCCGGTATATGTGAGGCAGAGCACCTCGCTGGCCTTGTTCAAGAGGAGTCTTGACCAATGGATGGGAGATCGCAGATACACCCCAGGGGTTACATCAGTGTCACTGCTCGACAGAGGCACAGCAAAATAATGGGCATAGTTTCTCCAAACTAAAGGGGTGGCGTAAGCCACAAAACTATGGGCTAGGCTTGTAAATGCCCTCGGGCAGATAGCCTAGTATGAACCTATGAACCTATGAACTACCCCTCCCAGATACTTGAAGCTGTTTACCTGTTTCACTACCTTCCCTTCTATCTCTATTCTCAGCTTCTTCTGGATTTCCCCAATTTGCTGCCATTACCACAGTCTTATCTGTGCTTAGTTTCATCCTGTGTGCCTTCAGATTTGCATTCCATTCTCCTATCCTTTGCTGAAGTTCTAGCTCAGAGTCTGCCTGTACTGCCACATCGTCTGCATACAGCAGCTTTGTTCATCCATCTCCTCCAACTTGTTTGCTAATGTAGTCCATCACCAGTATGAACAGCAGTGGGCTCAGAGCTGAACCCTGATGTACACTCACTCCCACTGGGAACCCCTCTGCGAGGCCGAACACTGTTTGTACAGTGATCTCCTGACACAGCCTCATGTTGAACAAAATAACTAGAAATAGCACAGCGTTGCGAGTCCACAGAAACGGTTTATTTACACAGAAACTACAGGTGAAGCGCTTTCATCAAATAGTATGACTTCATCAGAACAAATGATTTTAAAAATTTCAAACAAATAGCAGCCAGTTTGAATTCATTGGTTAAAAACTAACCAGTCATATATAATACATACCCATTCTCATGGATAATGAAATACAAATGTTGAATAATTAATTGATTAAATGCTCAAATTGTAAAACACGTGTACTATGCAGATGAATAAATGAAAAAAATGAAAAATTATACACATTTAAAATACTTACAACATAATTAAAATACATGTTACTTCACTGGTCGATAGGCCAGTGAATTATACTGATTCTGCCTTCTCTTTCAATATAGGCATAATAGAAAGATGTTCACTGATGCCTGGCAGGTGGTCAGCAGCTAATCTAAGTTGCCACATCAACTTTTTGTTTAACATATTCTGCCAATCACCACCCCTCACATCCACTATGACAAGATCCAGAATTCCAAACTTAAAACAACTAAAATTCCTACACAAAGTACTATGTTTATATAATGCATTAGTATTTTTTCCACTCTTCATGTCATAAAGATGCTCATATATCCTGTTCTTCAGCATCCTTTCTGTCTTTCCAACATAAAAAGAAGTGCAAGTATTACACTTAGCAATATATACTAATTTGCTGGAATGACAGTTACCATTTTTCAAAAAAATATGACTTCTAGAGTTATTAATAATCATATCAGGTTCTAGCATTATATATGAACAATAATTACATCTGCCACAAGGCTTACTACCATGCGAATTCCTCTGTTTTTTTGTTCGAAATTCTGGTGACTTCTACCAAAGATTTAATGTTACTACCTACTTCTTTGGTAGGAAAAAATGGGTTTATCACCAAGAATACGTATTATTTCGGGGTTGGTTCTAAAAATGTTCCAATTTTTTACCAACGTCGTTTTCACTTGGGAATATAAGGGACTAAACTGAACTACACATGCTTGTTGAAAATAAGAGGTGTTCTGGGTCTCATTATTGACTATATCAAGTTTATCATCACTGGAACCCAGTAGAGGTTTATAAAAGGTATCCCATTTATTAGCAACTTCGAGTACTGGATCAATAAAATGACCCGGATAACCTCTCTCAAGAAACATAGTCCTTAAATTCTGGAACTCCAGCATCACATCTTTCTTTGTGGTAGTCATTCTAGCTATTCTAACTGCCTGGCCCTTTACAATACTTCTTTTTTTGGTAAATAGGATGGTGACTAGTATAGTGTAAATATGCATTGCAAAAAGTATTTTTTCGGTAGATTTTGGAGTGGAAACTATTTTGTTTTTTAAAAATCTGAACATCAAGGAAATTAATTTCCTGCTGATGATACTGAAAGGTGAACTTCAAGTAGCTTGTAGTCTGATTTATATTCCAAAAATTCTGGAATTTCTGCTACATCTCCTTTCCACTCAATAAAAATATCATCCAAAAATCTACCATAATATGCAATGCATGGAAGAAATTTCATAATGGATTGAAAAATATATTTTTGTTCCCATCCCAAAAGAACCAGGTTGGCATATAAAGGGGCATAAGCAGCACCCATAGCAACTCCTTTAAGTTGTTTTAAAATATTCACCACCAAAAAATATATAGTTGTTCTCCAAAATCAGACTCATTAATTCACATAAAAGTAACACCTCATCAGATTTTAAAGAGGAATAAGAAAAAAGAACTTCCTCAAAGAGATTTAACCCTTCCATCTTCGGAATACAAGAAAAAAGATCTTGCACATCAATGGTAAGAAACCAACAGTCAACTGACCACAAGCCGTGCTTAATTTGACCCAAAATGTCCCATGAATCTTTTAATAAGTGTGGAAATTTATTAATAATGTGTTTCAATTTTTTATCCACATACACCGCTAGGTTATGTGTCTTAGAACCTGCGGCAGTGACTATAGGTCTAAATGGTGGCTTTTTAAGATTTTTATGCACCTTAGGAATTCCGAAAATGGTAGGTATCTTAGGAAATTTATTTAATAGAAAGTTGTATTCTTCCTTGGAAATTCTCTGATCTATCAAGTATTCATATAAATAACTATCCAACCTACGGTAGGAGATGTTAATTTCATTTTTGGAACATAGGGAATATCTACCCTCTTGAAATAGTATATTTTGCATATCGTTGTTATATTCTTCTACACTGTAGATAACCACCCCTCCACCTTTATCAGGTGTCATGATTCTTACGTCCTTGTTTTGTCTAAGACTCTCCAGGAGGTTTTTTTCATCAAAATTCAAGTTATTGAACACCTTCCTTTTTTCACCCCAAGTCTTGTATAGATCTTCTTTAACTAATTAATCATATGCCGCAATAAGAGGGTGCAAGGGTGGATTAAACATACTACTTCTCTTTAAAACATTATTTAACTCACCTTTACTTGTTTTATCCGAAAAAATAAGGTTCAAATTTAACTTCCTTAGATATAGTTGTAAATCAATCATAACTGAAGCTATATCCGGCACATGAGTAGGAACAAACTTGAACCCCTTGGAAAATAAAGAAAATAAATCTTTAGGGATAGGAAAGTTAGAATAATTGTATATATTAAAACCATCCAGACTATATTTGATGTTGTCAGCACTCTGAATCTGTACTATACCATCTACCATTGGTTGTAGTTGTAATTCTGCTTCACAACCCTGCTGTAGGTCTTGTTTGTCCCTTGTCTGCGTTTGGCTATTCTTTCTGAGCGTCTGGGAATTGGAAAATCCTGCATGTCAACAAGACATTCGAACTCATTGTCACCATGATTACTATCGTCTATTTCAACATTCATATTCAAACTAGATTTAGTTCTATTCTCCACTCCACCAGAACCATACTCATGCTGTTGTTGCATATAAAAAAACAATTTGTGTCAGCAGGGTAGACCTTACCCAGCTTATACTGTTTGTTGTCCCTTTCCATCTTTTTAACTTTTTTCTTAAAAATGTTATTACATTTTTAGTCCACCCCATTAATAATTTTGTAGTACAAATTTTCATATTGTGAAAACAATAAATCAGTATTATTTTTTTCATTTAATATATTCACTTCTTCCCTTAATGTATTAATCACAGACTCATAAACTGCCACAGTTTTGGCCAACAATTCTAATCCCCACTTGTCAAACATTTCAGAGAAACTCTTTACAGTCCCAACATCATAATAAATACCATAAGGGAACTTAAAAAACCTTTAACCCTTGTGGTACCAGCTCCTGTTTAATACATTCATTTAAGTAACAAATTTCCATTTCACATAATTTAAATTTAAACAATTTCTTTTCAAAGGCATAGATCATTTCCCTTAAAGATGTATAATCAACATTTTCAGTGGTTCTATGTACAGAACTAGAATTACAAAGTTTATAACCAACTTCTTGAAAAAAAATGTCTCTGTATTAACTTGCCATAACTGTCAGTAGTATTTTTGACATAAACATTATCATTGTCAGTGTGAATTGCTCCCCTTGAACTGCTGTTGACATGACATCTTTCTTCACACAGTTCATTATTGTTGTTAACAAAACGACTTGAAATAAGCCTGTTTTTATCTTTACAGGAACAGGAACAATTTTCACACAAATGACTGGTTAGTTTTTAACCAATGAATTCAAACTGGCTGCTATTTAAGTTTGAATTTTTTTAAATCATTTGTTCTGATGAAGTCATACTATTTGATGAAAGCGCTTAACCTGTGGTTTCTGTGCGAATAAACCGTTTCTGTGGACTCGCAACGCAGTGCTATTTCTAGTTATTTGGTTTGATTTCAGCACTTGGGCCCAATTGTTTGGACTCATGTTGAACAAAATTTGATATTGGAAGGATAAGTAGAGGTGAACTGAAGCCTGCACCAATTCTACCAATGTTTCTGGGACTTCAAACTACCACAGTACTGCCCAGATCAGCTTTCTTGGGACCCAGTCATAACTTTCTCCAAATCTAGGAATGCCCAGTTGGACACTCTCCTCATCTCTAGCTTCTTCTCAAGTATCTGTCTCAATGCATAATAAATGTATGCGTTAAATACAATAGTGGATACTGCAAATGCTCTTTTCATTTTTTGGTCAACTGACTTGTAAGAAGATTGAGAAGATGAAACAAATTCACAAAATGGCAGTAGAGATAAACTGAGGATCACAAAACATTCAAGCTGAAGATTTAAAGAATTTGAAGATGTATTTCATGGCCTATGTTAGCAGGTACTGCACTACATTTGTAATGCATACTCCAAACATACCTTAAGAAAAAAAAATGAGTGCAATTCAGAAAAAGAATATGCCTAATGAATAGGTTGACATAGTAACTACAGTGAAGTCAAAGGAAATACAAGTATTTCTATGGATTCACGAGACTTGAATAAAGCTCATAAAAAGATTATCATCTAAATGTCTATCTTGTTAGAAGAAAAGTATTTTTACGTGCCTGATCTAAATCGAGGATTTTGGCAAACAAGCCTTGATAAACAAATTTCCAGACTGTGCTCCTTTACGTTACATATGAAAAGGCACAGATACCAAAGATGTCAATGTTGGCAATTTGAGTTACAGAAAAGGCTGCTAGTGCAAAATATTAGCTCCAAAGAAGAGATAAACGCACCATGCGTCGTTATCAACAGAAGGCTCTGAACCACAAAAAAAAAAAAAAAAAATTAAGAACCAAGGGCCATGTGATGTGACCCATGGACAAAGAAGCTGAAGTGGAATTTGTATAGTGGAAATTATCCTTTTTCTGGAGGTGTTTTCATGGAGGTGTTTAGGTGAAATAGCAGTGGAGTTTTTATCTAGATTGTTTAATGAAATCTTGGAAAGTGAGAGGATGCCTGAGGAATGGAGAAAGTGTTTTGTACCGATTTTTAAGAACAAGGGTGATGTGCAGAACTGTAGTAACTACAGAGGGATTAAACCGATCAGTCACAGCATGAAGTTATGGGAAAGAGTAGTGGAAGCTAGGTTAAGAAGGGTGGTGATGATGATTAGTGATCAGCAGTATGGTTTCATACCAGGAAAGCGAACTACAGATGCGATGTTTACTCTGAGACTATTGATGGAGAAGTACAGAGAAAATCAGAAGGAGTTGCATTGTGTCTTTGTGGACTTGAGAAAGCATATGACAGGGTACCCAGAGAGGAACTGTGGTATCGTATGAGGAAGTCGGGAGTGTCAGAGAAGTATGCAAGAGTGGTACAGGATATGTACCAGGGAAGTGTGACAGCGGTGAGGTCTGTGGTGGGAGTGATGGATGCGTTTAAGGTGGAGGTGGGATTACATCAAGGATCAGCTCTGAGCCCTTTCTTATTTGCAATGGTGATGGACAGGTTGACAGATGAGATCAGACAGGAGTCCCCATGGATTATGATGTTTGCAGATGACACTATGATCTGTAGTGAGAGTAGGGAACAGGTGGAAATATGCTCTAGAGAGAAGAGGAGTGAAGGCCAGCAGGACTAAGACAGAATATATGTGTGTGAATAAGAGGGAGGATAGCGGAATGGTGAGGATGCAGGGAGTAGAGGTGGTGAAGGTGGAGGAGTTTAAATACTTGGGATCAACAGTTCAGAGTAATGGTGAGTGTGGAAGAGAGGTGAAGAAGCGAGTACAGGCAGAAGAGTGTCAGGAGTGATTTGTGACAGACGAGTACCACTAAGATGAAAGGGAAGGTCTACAAGAGGGTAGTGAGACCAGCTACGTTATATGGGTTGGAGACAGTGGCATTGACAAAAAGGCAGGAGTCAGAGCTGGACGTGGCAGAGTTAAAGATGTTAAGATTTGCACTGGGTGTAATGAGGGCAGACAGGATTAGGAATACGTATATTAGAGGGTCAGTCCAGGGTGGAAGGTTTAGAGACAAAGCCAGGGAGGCAAGATTACGTTGGTTTGGACATGTGCTGAGGAGGGATGCAGAGAATATTGGGAAAAAGATGCTACGGATGAAGCTGCCAGGTAACCGGAAGAGAGGAAGGCCTAAGATAAGATTTATGGATGTAGTGAGAGAGGACATGCATGTGGTTGGTGTGACACAGCAGGATGCAGAGGACAGGAAGAAATGGAAACCGGTGAACCGCTGTGGCGACCCCTAATGGGAGCAGCCGAAAGAAGAAGAAAAAGAGGAAGAAGATTATCCTTTTTCTTCATTCTTTGTGTAGTAGTTAGACATTGTAATTTTTCCAGGAGTTGATTTGTTTTAGAAACCACCAGAATTAAGGCCAACAGACAAGGCCTTGTACAACCATCAAAATAGATATCAAAACACATGGAAGAGGACAAAAATCAGTGGTGGGAGAAGAAACCCAAGGAAACTGAAGAAGTTAGTCTAAAATGAGAAATACAAATTGTACAATACCCTACAGGCCAGCAGCAGAAAGCTTCCACAACATCCATAGCCCTCAAATACGAAAAGGTTTCCTTTCTGAAGACCACTGATGAAAAGCTGCATCAGCACCAAACTACCCACCGCTGTCATAATTTGATAGTGATTTACACAGGATGGAACATGACCCAATATAAGCAGTTCAGGCTCACCAAGCAAACATGAAAATTAAAATGGCTGTAAATCAGCTAAAGACAACAAAGCAAGTGGAGTTAATACCTTAAAAATGTTGTCACTTCTGGCTTTTAGAACATCTGAACATTTATAAGTGATTGCACACACTCAGAGAGTGAGAGAGAGAAGTCTAAAACCATCAAAAGGCTAGCAAACAGTAGTACACTAGTCTTCTGTCACTAGCTAGCAAAGCGTTTATATCAGCAATACATACCCTCTTAAATATCACAGAAAAATGAAGAAGGGAATCTCTATCTAGAAAGCATGAGAGTTCACTGAAAAATAATGCTTGGGAATCGAAACTATAACCATGACTTTTGTTGACTAACTACCTTTGATAAAGTGGACAGAAGATCACTATGGAAATGTACTTCACAATTAAATGCTAATAAATAGGTTCATAAGTATATTCAGTACAGAAAATTTATGACAAATCAAAAATGTATTCACAAACTCTGAAACTTCACAGTCAAGATGGATACATAAAGGTTGTGTACTCTCACCAATATTAATAAATACACTGGATTCCTAAAACTTGGCAAACATCATTGGCATTCAAATTGGCATGGATTTTAAATTCATTCATTCATTCATTCATTTATCTAGCTAGGCTGATAATGCACTGTCTGCAACAACAGTTATGCCATACAGAAACTTAAGCTGGCATTAAATAAAAAGCCAACAGTCTCATAGCAATAGGAAGTGCTTGTTTACAATGCAAATCCTTTGATTTGGGTTATAAAAATTGTATCTGAAATAGACAGGAGCTGTAGGCTTTAACACCCACATCAATCCATCAGACCTAGCAATATTTTAAATATTAACTGGTACCAGTGGTGAGATTAAAAGAGCAAACGGTCTTAAGGGCATACAGTAAATATGCACTGATGTGTGGCAACCAAGTACTGCCACTTCCAGAAGACGTTTTCACCTTATAGTTGCAGTACAGGGTATCACTGGCAATCAAGGATTTCCTCTACTTCAGACTGAAACTTCGCTTTCCACTGCAGTCTTAACAATGCAATTAAAACCAAACCAGAATTCTTACAAACACAATATTTTCCAGAACGGGGGGGGGGGGGGGGGTAAACAGCAACTCTTGGGAACCAAATCCCTCTTTCCCAACTTTATGGTACACTTTCACTTTTGTCAGAACTAAACTGACGAGAACATACTGACCCATCTTAAAAAACAGTAAACATTAAAATATCTCTAACTATTTAAATGGAAGCAATTAGCTCTGAGTAGCTGTACTTCAATAATTGGACACCACCATGTTGAAAGCTCATCCATAAATACACTCAAACTAATAAAAAATTCATCCAACACATTTAAAATTCAATAATTAATAAATTATTTTCTCAGACTAATTCTAAATATAAAGCATAGTACTTCGAGAAGTGAATATGCAAGCAGAATTTTCCACACACAATGAATGCATAAAAGAATAACACTCAGAAAAACCTAGCTAACGTGAGTTAAAAAGTATCTACAGGACTACAAAATGTACTGTACCCTTAATGTCTTAAGTCCAAAAACAGAACATTTAGGGTTCTTACAAACAGTACAATAATTGAGTTTTGAGTTTCATCAAGGGTATGATCCATTAGGCAGACTGCAGTAACTTCTGCCTTGAGTTAACAGCCTGTTAGCAGGATCTCCTGTGATTCAAGTTTGAATGTTAGAAGACTGCCTTTGTGTTTCCACAGTTACTTGCTGGGGGTGGGGGGCTGACTGTATTTTACTGTCCATCTAAGGCACTCACAATTTTCGCCTCATATTTTTGGTCTGTTCCTCATAAAATGTGTGGTACCTCTGGCAAATCAATGAGGAAAATCAGAGTAATTATCTTATTGTTTGGCTACGCAAACTGTAGCTAAGTCTATGCATGTACAGATTACCTACAAATTTAAAAGCTGGATGCCTACCTAAATCAATCAAAAAGTAAGAACTAATAAATACATAAAATCAGGCATTCTTAAATGTGCAAAGACTAAAATTTAAAAACTATGTATACTTATAAGTAAAGGACAGGCTGGGGATGTGGGGGCTTACCAATCTGCAAAAAGATTAATAAGAGTTCCACTATGTGGAAATGTGATTTTGTACAGGGTTAAGACTTTTTTATGCTGAAAATAATTGTTAGGACAAGCTATGTCCCTTTAAATTGTCAGTAGAAAGAGTTTGGAAAAAAAATGAAACTTACTGTATTCAGTATAAGTTGCAAACCTCAAATAGGAAAAAACTTCTATATTTCAGCGTAAATTAAAATTACTCTTAAAATTTCCAGATGGAAAGTACACCTATCACCAACAAGATCCAAATCAGAATTCTTTGGCAGGGTTTATACAGTGGATATAAAAAGTGTACACACCTCCATTAAAATGCCAGGTTTTTGTGATATAACAAAATGAAACCACAATAAATCATTTCAAAACTTTTCCCACCTTTAATGTGACCTATAACCTGTACGATTCAATTGGAAAACAAACTCTGTTTGGAGAAAAATACTTACAAGAAGCTGGTTATAAAAGTGTGCAAACACCCTTAAATGAATACTTTGCAGAAGCACCTTTTGATTTAATTACAGCATTCAGTCTTCTTGGGTAGGAGTCTAGCAGCATGGCACATCTTGAGTTGGCAATATTTGCCCACTCTTCCTTGCAAAAGCACTCCATATCTGCCAGACTGTGAGGGCAGCCCTCTTCAGGTCACCCCACTGATTTTCTATTGGATTCAGGTCTGGGCTGTGGCTGGGCCATTCCAAAATTTAAATTTTCTTCTGGTGAAACCATTCTTTTGTTGATTTGGGTGCATGTTTGGGGTCATCATCATGTTGAAAGGTGAAATTCCTCTTCATCTTCAGCTTTCTAGCAAACGCCTGAAGGTTTTGGGCGAAAAGTGACTGGTATTTGGAATGGTTCATAATTCCTTCCGCCTTGACTAAAGCCCCAGTTCCAGCTGAAGAAAAACACCACCGAAGCAAGATACTGCCACCACCATGCTTCACCATGGGGATGGTGTTCTTTTGGTGATGCGAAGTGTTGTTTTTGCGCCACACCTACCTTTTGGAATTGTGGCCAAAAGGTTCAACCTTGGTCTCATTAGATAATAACATTTTCCCACATGCTTTTGAGAAACGAAGTATTGTTTTGTAAATTTTAGCCAGACCTAGATGTTTTTCTGTGTAAGAAACGGCTTCTGTCTTGCAACCCTACCCCATAGTCCAGACATATGGAGATTACGGAAGATTGTTGTCACATGTAGTACACAACCAGTACATAAATTTCTGCAGCAGCTCCTTCAGTGTTGCTGTAGGTCTCTTGGCAGCCTCCCCAACCAGTTTTTGTCTTGTCATCGATTTTGGAGGGACGTCCAGTTCTTTGCAACATCACTACCGACCCATATTTTCTCCACTTTTTGATGACTGTCTTCACTGTGTTCCATGGTACATCCAATGCTGTGGAAATACCCTTCTCCTGACCGATACCTTTCAACAATGATGTTTTGTAAGCTCTCCGCGAACCATGACTTTTGCTGTAGCAGGCAGCTGAGTAAATGTCAGGAAAATCCTACTAGGACAGCTGCACTTTATTTGGGGTTAATCAGTCTCTGATGGCAGACGTGCACCCAAGAAGACTGAATGCTGTAATTAAATCAAAAGGTGCTTCAACAAAGTATTAGTTTAAGGGTGTGCACGCTTATGCAACCAACTTATTGTACATTTTTTTATTTTTTCCCCTAACAGATTCAATTGAAAAACAAACCAATTGTACAGGTTATAGGTCACATTAAAGGTGGGAAAAGTTTTTAAAACGACTTATTGTGGTCTCTTTTTTTATATCACAAAAACTTGGCATTTTAACAGGGATATGTATACTTTTTAAATCCACTGTAAATACTACAGATACAAACCAAAGAATAATACTGAAACAATTTCCATTCATTGAAAAGTGTCTTTCTACATTAAACATATGCCAACGGGATAAAATGAAACAAATTTCACTAAGTGATCCCAACAGCTTCTGAAAAAGAAAAATTACACAGTACTGTGACAATTAATGTCAGTTGATGAACCGTATTCAAAAGTCACAGAAGGAGAAAAAGGAAAGTAGCAAAGTCCAATAAAATTCAGCTAGGCCTAGAAATAAATTGTTGCAGCAATATCTGCAAACTAGTGGCACAGGTTTTAGCACAAACATTCAAACAAGCGATATACATTTAACACAAAAGCTGTTCATAAGAGTACAGCATAAAATATACACCAGGTGTGTCAAATACATTAGCACTAAATCTCTCTCAAATAAGCAAAAAAATGCAAAAATGTGTTAAATAACAGCGTTTAAAGATCAAAGATGGCCTGAATGGCATTTGGCAAATGAAAAGTGAAGATGCTGGATGGCAATATAACCATTAACAAAATACTAAATTAGAACAGTATGAAATGAAATTATTCAATCAGCTATTTGCATTCAAGACCCTAAAAGACTAAAATCTGAAAATCTCCGTTGCCAGCATTCTGCCTATAAACATACTAGCACCAATCCCTTTCTACTCTTCTGCGTCAAGCAACTAGAAATAAACTGTGCAGACTGTCACCATTAGAAATCATAAATACCAATCTAATAAGTGTGCAATAGTGAGGCATGCTATATTTGAACTAACACTAAAGTGTAAGTAGTATCAAAATGAATCCTTTGACATATGTCCACTGGAAAAAAGTGCAGTTGAAAACAATGTATTTCTACTTCTAAAGGAAAGACTTCCCTCACGGCCACACCAACACAAAAAACAAAAAAAAAACCTCTCAAGTCCCCAATAAGTAAATCTACTACTCAAGGACATAGAACTGCAAAATTGCTTGCAAATTTGTAGCATTAACACTGATTCACACATATGCTTATACCTGACAATAATAAAAAGCTATACATATGCAGAATACTCTCAAAAAATAATGCTCAACAAATGGTTTGTTATTAATGGTTGTGCAAACCTAACTTACAAGTCTCACAAAAGAAAATGAAAAATGGGAATGCCTGTAAGCCAGTACAAACAATCTGCAATGAACAACATAAAGAATAAAATATTCCAAAGCAAAGAAACATTCACTTTGAGGACCTTTTTCCAGCAATTCAATATAAGCAATCCTCTTCTCAGCAGAGTTCACTCCAGAGTACGCTAGTAAGACTTAAGTGCAGTAACTTCCTATGTCATGTCAGAAATTTGCCACTGACAGCCAGAAAACTATGTCACATCTCAGTACCCACTGCTTCTATTAACCATGTAATTTCTAGTGTATATTTATTGTATTCTATTTATGTTTGTTACCGAAACTCTTCGTCTGTCTTCAACTCCCCCACCTAGTAGTTATGCTGACCTTGACTCAGTCGTAAATATATACTGAACAGTGTCAAAGATGCCACTTTCTCTAATATGTAATTTTTGTAAATATATTTTTTGTACTTTATCCTTTTTGTGTTTCTGTATTTTCCTATTTGTACTGTTTCACTATTACTACTATGTAAAACTCTGAATATAGGTTTCTATTTTACTGTGAGATTATGTATATAATTTTACCTGTGCTTTTCTCCTCTGGTCTCCACTGAAAATGGGCTTCTGGCTCAGTTGGGCTGACCCAGTTAACAAATCTCAAATAAATAAAATAAAAATGATACAACCACAAACAAGTGAAAATAAGAAAATACACTCTAAAGTATGAATGATTCATAAGCACAAATGCACAATATAGCCCCCTGTGCACATGGTTTTCAACACTGCATAATGGCTGTCGGAAAGCATCAACCAAGTACCTGGTAATAACTGCAAAATCAGGATCACCACACTATCTGCACACAATGCCGATGTTGAAAAACAATCATTTTTATTTGATTAAGCACTTTCATCGGAATGTACTGTATGACTTCATCAGAATCTAAAGTCTGAAGTATTATTCTTTTTCAACACCAGCTGCTATGCTGCTTCCAGGATTGTGTTTTCTGGTTTTGTTCGCGGTTATCGGTTTTAACCATCCAACCTTACTGACAAACAGTTGTTCACACTGACAGCACCTCAGTCAGTACGGAAGTACCTCTCAAATGTCCCTGCTTTTCAGGGACATCCCTGATTTTGGCTCTGTCCCTCTTAATCCCTCCTAAAACTAGTGACTTTTGGAGAAAAGATGGTAAATTACATTCAATGAATAATGACCATAATTAAGAGTTACAGACTTCTTTTACTTCAGAAAATGTGTATTAATTCATATGCTCTGATTCTATCAATGCCAAAAAGATTTTTAAGTGTTCCTGATTTTTTTTTGGATTTGTCACAGATTCTTTTGAAATTTGCCCCCGATTGGTTGAGAGCTGTGGGAAGTCATATGTAACCTAAGCAATATCATATGACAGAGCAACGCTCCTGATATCAACTTTGAAAAGTGCATGTACTTTTACATATTACACAAGTATATGTATTACACTTTTTAATACAAAATATTTTCATATAAAAAGTCATAAAGTAAATTTTGCAAGGGCCAAAGCAAACTTCTGAAACAAAAGCAGAAGCAATTTAAAATGAGTATGAACCTATGAACTTGGAGATGTTTAGTGTAACAGGACAAGCTAACAACTACGGTAAGTTAAAGGTAAGAAGATAAGGAGGGGAATTATGCAGAAGCATAGGAGCAATCACCATGAGGAACACACGAGGAAGGGTCATACACAGAGTCAAACTGGTTAACTTTGCAAATGACTAATGTTAAACAATATAGAGCACACAACATAGACAAACACAGTGCACTAGAATTCATGTGTGTGTGTCACCCTGCAATGCACTCCTGTGTGAATGACTACCATTAGTTATATCGCCATTTATTTGCGTGGTATGCCGGTTCCAACTAAAACTTAGCTATCAGAGACACTTTTAAAATATTAGTAATATTAACTTGAAATATTAACAATTAAAACATACAAATTAAATGAGAATTTTCTGAAATAAAAGAAATCTATAATTTTAATTACTGTCATTATTTAGGTGCCATTCAACACCTTTGTCCAAAAGGTCAACAATTTTAGGAGGGATCAAGGGGAACATCGCTAGAATTCGAGGGACAGCTGAGAGGTATGACTTTTCAATACCAAACTGACTTGCACTTCTACAGCATCTCTTCTAATTTGATCTCATAGAACATCAACCTCGCCAACTCATACTCCCTCGGTGTTTCATACAATTCCAGTAAAAAAAAAAAAAAAAAAAACACATGAGCCACTCAAACTTACTGTCATTTGGAATTTCTTCAACATCCAGCGAGTATACCCACACGCTAGCCCAACTTACCCGTGCATCCATAGCTCTCAACCTTCCATTGCCAAAATGAGGAACACTCGCCTTCATAATGTGGAACAAATGGGCAAAATGTGGAACACATACTAATGGTAGGGTTACCACCTGCCCCACTTTGCGAGGGACAGTCCCTATTTGGGCAGTTGTGTCCTGCAAAAAAATTGTAAAAATGGCAAATGTCCTGAGATTTTAGGACAATTTTTTTTCCTGTATGTTATGTAACAGTTGCATAAAACAGTTATGTATCTGAAACACCTAAATGTTATAAGAAACAGAATAAGCAACTAAAATGCAATAAGAATAAGCTTTTATTTAGCCTAAAAAGTGAAGTTTTGTCCTTTGTACTGGACATGGGTATGTTTCGCCTGCAAAACCTGACGTTTGTATCACAAATGTCCCACTTTGGACATTTATCCATGGTAAATAGAAATTAATCATATTAATTCATTAAAAGATCTTCTTTATAAGTAAAACCAGCATATTTTAACCATCCTATGACCTTACTAGTTGATGTTGTTAGTAAGCCATTAGTTAGGGTTGCCACCTTTTCAAACGTCCAAAGTGGGACATTTGTGATACAAACGTCAGGTTTTGCAGGCGAAACATACCCATGTCCCGTACAAAGGACAAAACTTCACTTTTTAGGCTAAATAAAAGCTTATTCTTATTGCATTTTAGTTGCTTATTCTGTTTCTTATAACATTTAGGTGTTTCAGATACATAACTGTTTTATGCAACTGTTAAGGTGGCAACCCTAACTAATGGCTTACTAACAACATCAACTAGTAAGGTCATAGGATGGTTAAAATATGCTGGTTTTACTTATAAAGAAGATCTTTTAATGAATTAATATGATTAATTTCTATTTACCATGGATTTCACTTAAAAATCCTAACACTAAATGTGTGACATACTCTTTCAATGTGAAACTTTGAGGAAAAAGAACTTTTTAAGACCCCAAATGAGGTACGTTCCTCGTAATGAGGTACACTTGAGAGGTATACTTACATGCACATAACGCATTCGCTGTGCACAAGCAGATGCACTTGCACACAATTTTAAATACATGGTTTAATGTTACTGTAACAATTTCTCCTAAGCTGACCCACTCAGTGCACCAACTAGATTTCAAAAAACATACTACGAGAGTAACACATTTCTTACCAAGTACTGCGGAGAAGCATTTTCGTAGGCAAAAAGCTAAGGATCTTCTCCACTACCTCAGGCAGATTGCTTAAAACAAATGAAGCTTTGCTGTCTGAATCATTAGAACACTCCGCGTTTTCCATATTTTTTATTTTACAACAAACAATTATATTCCGCTAATTACTGGGAAAAACACTGTTTACATCCGGGCTTTCTGTGGAAAAAAAAAGTTTTACTGCGTGCTAATACGTAAGCTACGTTCACTCCCAAAGTCGTTCTCTACAGGAAGTGCTGGTTAACAGTGTAGAAGGCTAACTTAACGATTCCAGACTGATACTCCTTTTTAGTAGCTGTGTTCGCTTTTTTTCTCGGGGAGTCAATAGTAAGTCCCACCTATCAACAAAACAATATTAGCCCAAGAACTACAATCACCCCACAAAGTTAACTTAAATTCCCAGCTAGCACGTTGGGAGATAACGTTTAAATGTTACAATTTAAACAGCTGACATGTAGTGTACCTTTCCAGATTATAGCCCCATGAAGTCAGTGCCAGTGAATCTTTATATATGGTTAGAAATGTATGATACCTAAGAGTTATGATGGATTTTATGAATCTTAGCTTTCAGCTGCCCTGATTCGCTTCGTATTTTTGGTCTGTTCTTGGAAAATGTGTCTTTACTTCTATTAAACCTTTGAAGAAGGCAATCTTTCAGAAAAGACAGACTAAGGTAGACTCGGGAATTCTAGCAACGTTTTACTTTTTTTAAAGGCAATATTTAGAATCTGTCCCGATTAGAACAGGCCCTCATAACGTTTGTGTCTAATCCTTTTCCCTCTTTTTTGTGGCTGTGCCTCTGATTCCAACAAAGATGAAAGCAATGTTACGCATCCTGAGCTTTAGCATTATGGAAAAGAAAGGCAAGCTTGTTAAGTATATTTCTGACATCAGAAATGTGTTTAACCAGTTTTTGTTAAGTACCCCTTGTGACACACTGAAATGCTGCCAACTCAGCTAGCTGGAATTTTGTAAATAATTATATGTCACTTGAAAATATTAATATGATTTATATAGAAATGTGACACTGCCAGAACAGAAATGTATGTTTTGATGGCAGAAGCTGGAACATATAGAGTTAACTTGCAAGCCCGCAAGAAAATAAGTAGAAATTATTTATGATTGTGTTATCTCAGTTTCAGCTCAGCAAGAAGACGTGCTGTCTAGGGCTAGAAGTTTTTATATTGTATTGAAACAGAAATAATTACTAGGTTTAAAATGTAAAAGTGCTTAACAGTTTTATGACTTCCAGTTTTGGCAAACTTCTGAGAGGAAGTATTTTTGACACAGAGGTGCTAAATTTTAAGTATCAGTTTAGCCTGAGAACTGGGGGCAGGTGACAAAGTGTGATGTCATCCTGGCTAACCCAGCAGTAATGTTGATTATTAATTTGGAAACTCTCTCAGAGTCTGTGTATTTTGTATATTGTCTTTGGACCTGAATTCATCCAGTCAGCACTTCTCATCTGCATTTTCCTTGCTCTGTAAGTATGACTTAGGTATAGTATTTCCCTTAGAGATCGATAAGAATATAGTAAGATTAGTTTAGACGTTTTCTGTATTTAGAGACTGTCTTGCAATGTTGTTTTAACTTATGTCCTGTGATTCTGAACTCTGTAGTCACTGTACTGAGTTATTGAGTATTGTCGTGTTCTTTTATTATTTATTATTAAATATGTTTAAACCTTTTAATTGTGACTGCTTTGTTTAGAGATCTTTAAGCTCTTATAGTACTTATTTATTTATTTATTTATTTAAATTTGTTGACCGGGAGTGTCCGACTGGACGTGGGTCCATTTTCAGCGGAGGCCCGGGGAGAAAAGCTCCACAGTAAAATAAACAGACAGTAGTTACATTGGATTACATAGCGATTAACAATTTAACATAGAAATTACTTACAACATATTTTCAGATGAAGAACATAGTACATCAGTAGACAACTAGAATCTTTATCAGTGAAATACATAACAGGCATTAACAAATGTAACAATGGGAAGTTCCTGCTGTATAATAAGTACTAGTCTTATGAGCATCTGAGCTTGCTATCATCAAGGTAGTTAGTGGAGGTGAAAGAAAGGTAGTAGTTGGATGGGGTGGATGATATTAGAGTGGGAGTTGCAGGGGCATAGCCAACATGTTTTTAGGTGCGCTTTTAATAAAGTTTTGAAGTTGGTGCAAGATGGTACGGAGGTAATTGTGGGTGGGAGCGAGTTCCATAATTTGTCTATGGTGCAAGAGAATAGTGCTTCACCAGCAGAGTTATTGGCTTTAGTGATCTGCAAGTGATTTTTGTTGCTGGATCTTAGTGGTCTGGTGGTGTGATAGGGTTGGAGTAGATTCTGGAGGGATGGGACATTTAGTGGATGGTTTACTAGTTTGTGGGTGAGTGAGAGTTGATACCACTGAAGGAGGTGAGGGAGTTCAAGCCAGCCCAGTTCAGCAAGTGAGAGACAGTGGTGACTACAGTAGGATGCCCCTGTGACGAATTTGGCGATTTTGTTGTAGCAGGTCTCTAGCTTGTTTAGATCACATTGCCTTAGGTTGGTATATACTGGAGAGGCATAAAGTAGGGTTGAGATAAGGTGGGAATTTGCAATGGAAATCTTTGCTGCTTTGGTGAGAAATTGTTTATGTATTACTTGTTTATGTATTCGGTGACACTGTACAGGCCACTCTTAAATAGCCTTGCAAGTCTCGGTCACACTTACCATTTAGATACTAGTAACATCACACAGTAGGATTGGTCACCCTTTGGGAAGGGCCTTATCGTAGCTGATAAAGAGCTGATTGGTGGCAGTGATAACTACCTTTTAGTCTCTACAGAAGGGGGCATAGCTAGTAAACCTGTGCCAGCCTTCCCCAGGAGTGTGTGTGTGTGTTTCTATAAAAAACAAATTTCAAAAGTGTGTGTGTGTGTGTGTGTGTGTGTGTGTGTGTGTGTGTGTGTGTGTGTGTGTGTCAGCTACTTGAGTATAAAAAAAACAACTTAAAGAATGCCACAACTCCACTTTATTGCAAAGCTTTCAGGACTACTCCCTTTTCAGTGCTCTGAAGAAGGGAGTAGTCCCAAAAGCTTTGCCGTAAAGTAGAGTTGTGGCGTGTTTGAAGTTTTTTTTTTTGTGTATTGATTTACTACTTTTTCCTACTTCTGGTTTACCACTGTAAAACCATGTTGGTTGAGTATTGTTTGAGCTACTTGGGCAGGGACATGAAGTACCGGTTGGACAAAATGGGTACTGGAGGTTTTGGCTTGACGACTCAGCTGAGATCTTAACCCTATAGCTGTGCCAGTGGAGAGTCTTATTGGAGATCTGGAGAAAGAGGGAGAAACCAGCCCCAAAGTGACTGTGATCTCTGTGTGCTCTTAAGGGAAATTGTACTTTACTGTGTGTGCACTTGTCATCCTCCCAATGTGTATGTCCCTCACTGGTGCTAGTGATGATTGAGGCTCCTTGATTACTGAGCCAGTGCAGGTGTGTCACATATTAATTGTTTGGGTGTTGTGGAATAGCCATGTCACATATTAATTGGCTTGTAGTGGTGTGGATATTGAATTCATGTAGCCTGTGTACAGTGGTCACTGGAGGTGTTTTGTACTCTAAATCAGCCACACAGTGACCATTCAGAGTTTATATCACAATTTTCTTTGTTAGCTTAGTTAGGGAGAGCAGGCAAACATATCAGCAGAGGAGTATGGCAAGCTGGCAAGGAGCCAGTTGGCTGAGATGTGCCAGGCTAAATGACTGGTGCATGCCAACCTGACTAAAGCAGACATGATTGCAGCTTTAGTCACAGCTGCATCACAGAATAGCAACCAGGAGAACAATCAGACTGGCCGTGGAGATGTACAACTCTCAGAGAATGGACAGCTCAACCTTTCCACAGAGGACTTAAAAATCTGTCTGGAGTTAAAGAGACTTGAGTTGGAGCCCAAGCGTTTAGAAATAGAAGCAGCAGAAAGACTGAGATGTCTGGAGGCAGAGGAGAGGCAGAGGCAACATGAAAAAGAGATGCTGACTCTTTGCCAGAGTCATGGAGGTAATGGGGAAGGGAGTAACAGAACCCCAGAAACAACAAAGGTCAGTAAATTTCTTCCACAATTTACAGAGGGGGATAATTTTGATAGTTCCCTCCATATGTTTGAGAGGGTATGTAAACAGTATAATGTTGACCAAGGGCTCTGCGTACAGTTCCTGACCACCTTACTCCATGGTAAAGCTGTAACTGTTCTTTCCAAACTCTCTGATACCGACTGTTTAAATTATAATGTTGTAAAGAACTGTTTCCTAGAATTTTTTTAAGTTAACACCTGACGCTTATAGGAAAACGTTTAGTGAGCATAGACGCAAGGCAGGTGAAAGTATGTGTGAATATGTTGCTGAACTAAGCACTTATTTTCATAAGTGGGTGAGTGGATGTCAGGTCACCACTTTTGAAGGGCTGGCAGACGTTTTGGTGAGGGAACAAGCTCTTAGCACTTTGAGCATATGTGAATCTGGTTAGCTGATAGACAATGCACTGCTGCAGATGAATTGGGGAAGAAGGGAGATGTATACCTAGCAAACAGGGCATCACTGCACAGGAAAGTGACACAGTGCTGCTCATAGGTATAAGGGAACCCATGGTGGGCAGCCCAGACTGCCCCAACAGAGTCTGCCAGTATCAGGGGAAGCCAGTAGTCCAGGTACATACCCAGGACCAAGGGTTAAATATTTTAAATGCAACCAGCGGGGCCATGTAGCATCTAGCTGTCCAGAGAGGCAAGGTGGGGAACAAAAGTTGGGGAGCCAGTAAGTGGGAATGACAAAATGCCAACAGTAGGTTGTCTCAAGACAACAAGAGTACCAAACTACCACCCTGCAGATGTCCTGATAGGTAATGATTTTGATAATGTAGTACCGTGTGTGCATGCTGTTACACCCAGTCAGGCTTGGAGACAAGCAAGTGGGTCTTGAAGCCTGGAGGAGACCCAGACAAACCGCACACTTGCAGCCAGGACTGGTGAGGTGGTTACTTCAGGGAGGGAGCTACCTTTCAGCAGTGAGACTGAAGGTGAGCCACAGCTGATTGTTGGTACTGATGTTCCCTTGGACAGAGTGACTGCAAGAGCAGAGATGAGTAATAGTACTCAGGCTGACAATGAAGCACCGCTGTCAGAGGATACCAGACTTCCTGTGGAAGGGGAGCTAGGAAGGGTTACAAAGAGAGAGGTGAGACAGGCTCAGCTGTCAGACCCTAAATTACAAGGCCTGAGGGAGGTAGCTAGTGAGGCACCTGATTCTCAAGGGAAGGGGGGAATCTGTATACTGGAACAAATAGTTACTTTATAGCGAGTGGACCCCAGAGGGAGGGCTAGAGGGTGAGAGAATACAGCACTTGGTAGTGCCCACAGCCTACCATCTGACACTTCTAGCCATAACTCATGATATTCCCTTTGCAGGTCATATGGACATAAAACATACAAAGAGACATATTATGCAGAACTTTTATTGGCCTGGGATTTCCAGAGATGTAAAAGGGTACTGCAGGACCTGTGAGCAGTGCCAAAAGGTAGGCAACGTAGGAGACAAGGTGAAAGCACCTTTGATGGCTTTGCCTGTGATTGAGGAGCCATTTCAGAGGGTAGCTATGGATATTGTGGGGCCTCTGAGTACCCCAAGTTCCACAGGGAAAAAGTATATCCTAGTGGTAGTAGATTATGCTACCTTGAGGCAGAAAAAGTGGCAAATGATTTGTTAGAGATTTTCAGCATGTTAGGTTTCCCAAAAGAAATACTGACTGACAGAGGTTCCAATTTCATGTCAGACCTGCTGGCTTGTCTGTGGAAGTACTGTGGGGTGAAGCACCTAAAGACTACCCCATACCATCCCCAGACGAATGGTCTGGTTTAGAGGTTAAACTCCACACTCAAGACCATGCTACAGGCATTTGCAGACCACTTTAAAAGGGACTGGGACAAATATTTGCCCCATGTGTTGTTTGTTTACAGAGAGGTTCCCCAGGAATCCACAGGTTTTTCACCCTTTGAGTTGTTAAATAGGCATAGGGTGAGAGGACCTCTAGATTTGACTCAAGATGAGTGTGATAGTGAGTGTGAATCCCACAAGGAGTCTGTTGTGGCATATGTCCTAAACCTCAGGGCAAGGCTCAGAAAATTAATGGGCTTGGCCCAGGAGAACCTGGCAGATCCCAAACAGCAGAAACACGTTGACAGAAGGTAATGGTTCTTATTCCTGTCAGACACATCAAGCTGTAGGCAGCTTGGGAGGGACCCTACAAGGTGGTAAGGAAGGTTAGTGATGTTAACAACATGGTAGAACTGCTAGGCAGGAGGCAGGGGCACAAATTTTACCATGTAAACGTGATGAAACTTTACCATGATGATGGGGGGGGGGTTGTGCTAAGTATTGGCAGGAGGAGTCTGAGGGGGATGTATGGCTACAGGCAACCAGCCAGCCAAATCCCAAATTACTATGGTAGAGCCAAGGGTAGCAGGGATATGATGGGACAGTGCACCATGGTACTGGGGTCAGCAATGCCAAGGCAGCTGGAATCTCAAGGCAGGGGATGGGGAAAGGTATTCCTAGATAGGCTCAACCCTCTCAAGCAACATTTCTCAAGAGTCACTTGAAAAACTAGCTTGAGTTCTCGTGGGGGGGGGGTGACAAACCGAAATGCTACCAGCCCAGCTAGCTGGAATTTTGTAAATAATTATATGTCACTTGAAAATATTAAAATGATTTATATAGAAATGTGACACTGCCAAACCAGCTATTTGGAATTTTGTAAATAATCATATGTCATTTGTGAATATTAATATGATTCATATGCTTGTCTTACAAGTGTAAGAAAACTATATGTTATGTGAATATTAAACTACTGGTGCATAAGTGTGTGTTGAACTGTATGTTATGTACTGAGCTTCAAGAATTTAACCACAGTGTACCCTACTGGAAAAGAACAGAAATGTATACAATCTATATGCCTATGCAAATGTATGTTTTAATGGTAGAAGCTGGAACATACAGAGTTAACTTGCAAACCCTCAAGAAAATAAGTAGAAATTGTTTACAATTATGTTCTCAGTTTCAGCTCAGCAAGAAGCCAGGATGTTTAGGGCTAAATGTTTTTCTATTGTCTTGAAACAGAAATAATTACTAGGTTTAAAATGCAAAAGTGCTTAACTGTTTTATTTATTTTATTTATTTATTTTATTTATTTTATTTTACATTTGTTGACTGGGCTAGTCTAACTGGATACATGTCCATTTTCAGTAGAGGCCTGGGGAGAAAAGCTCCAGGAAAACATACAAAAAATTAATAAGCTTTACAAAGCAAGAAGCAACCATTGTTACATAAACATTATAACAAGATAACAAAAATTAATTAAATCAAAAATTTGTTTTTTAGGCAAACTTCTGAGATATAAGTATTTTTGACACAGAGGTGCTAAATTCTAAGTATCTGTTTTAGCCTGAGAACTGGGAGTAGGTGACAAAGTGTGATGTCATCCTGGCTAACCTGTGATTCTGAACTCTGTAGTCACTGTATTGAGTTATTGAGTATTGTCTTGTTCTTTTATTATTTATTATTAAATATACTTAAACCTTTTAATTGTGGCTGGTTTGTTTAGAAATATTTAAGCTGTTAGAGTACTTGCATATGTGTTTGGTGACACTGTACACTCTTAAATAGCCTTGCAAGTCATGGCCACACTTACCATTTCGATAATAGTAACATCACACAGTAGGATTGGTCACCCTTTGGGAAGGGCCTTATAGTAGCTGATAAAGAGCTGGTTATTGGCAGCGATAACTACCTTTTAGTCTGGGCAGAAGGGGGAATAGCTAGTAAATCTGTGCTAGCCTTTCCCAGGAGTGTGTGTGAGTTTGTATATAAAGCAATTCTCAAAGTGTGTGTGTGTCAGCTACTTGGGCAGTGACATGAAGCACTGGTTGGACAGAGAGGATGCTGGAGGTTTTGGCTTGACCACTCGGCTGAGATCTTAACCGTATAGCTGTGCCAGTGGGGAGTCTTATTTGGGATTTGGCGAAAGAGGGAGAAACCAGCCCCAGACTGACTGTGATCTGTGTATGCTCTTAAGGGAAATTGTACTTTACTGTGTGTGTACTTGCCATCCTCCCAATGTGTATGTCCCTCACTGATGCTAGCGGTGAGGATTGAGGCTGCTTGATTACTGGGCCAGTGCAGGGGCATCACACCCCTCATTGCTATTCATAGGTGTTTATACTAGATTAATGACCACCAGGGTCTTTGCAAGCCTAGCCATGGAACCCAACACAGCTTTGTCCCAGAGTTCCTTGGATGCCTATATGGTGGTTGGTGTATGTTAGTAAAATAGGTAACTAATAGTTATGGGGGGGTATATTAGTTGAGGATTAATTTACTTACTGTTGACTTCTGTCCATCAGAGGCATAGGGACCAGACCAGTGGTGAATTTGTAATTTCCAATCCAGTGATCAAGGTTTCGTTTGAATAGGGTCAGAGATGAACTCTGCTTCCCATAGCTGGGGAGCTTATTCCATAGCTCAGGGATCCTTTGAGGCATATATCCGTCCACCCAGCAGGTTCTATTTATGTCACGGGCAATGTTCAGGTGCGTTGATCTAGTGTTTCTGGTGTTGTTTATCTTGTAGATGTGCAAGAGATTCATCGGAGCTGGATACGAGGATGCTTATATGTTAGGCATTGATCGCCTCTCAGTCATCTATAGGAGACTGAGTACAGACATTGGACCTTAAGGCAATCTGTGTAAGACAGAATATTCATACCCTGAATTCTCCTGGTGAGGAACCTTTGATGGCAGTACAACTGTTACAAGTGCCTGGTTAGGTTCATGCCAAAGGGGACATTGTACTCACTGACGTGTCTGATAAGGGCTGAGTAGAATGGTATTTATTACTTCCTTGGATCTGGATGCCAAACCTGTGCTTATGAGTTGGGCGACACAGAATGATTTTCTTACCATCTTGGCTACACGTTGGTTGAATGCCAGATTACTGTCTACATATGTTCTCGATCACTAACTATTGGGTCAACTATTAGGGATGTTTTTTAACAATGAACTAATAAGCTTGGTTATTAGCTGTTAAACTCCAGTCTCGCACTAGAGCATAAAGAGTGGTCATTGGCTGCCACAGAACAATTGTGGGGGTTGCAAAGAGCTTTAAACAGATTCAAACATTTAATTCGGCCAAAAAATATATATATGAATGGAGGTTTTTAATATACTTTAACAGTCTTTCTACTTCCCACTACTGTTCTTTAGTGATCTCTCTCTGCATGGCAGCAGGAACTGTGTTGCAGCTTTCAAAGTAGTAAAACACTTAGCACTCCTACACTTTTTCTCTAAATGTTGTGTTAAAAGGGAAAAAGTTAAGTTCCATGCACTACAAGTAATTATATTCAGGTATTCCCATACATAACCCTGCTTGTTATGTGCTCTGGAGGTAAATCTTGACATCCAGTCATCATTCTATGTAGTGCATGGAGCTTTACTTGCTCCATGAACTCCTGTTACAGAAAAAAAAGTGTAGGAATGCAAAGTGTTTTAAGGCTTTGAAAGCCATAAAGCACTCAGCTCCACCACACAGACAGCAAGCAGAAGCAAAGCGTCACTCTGAGGAAGTAATGGTTTAAACATGTTAAGCACTTTACTCCATGACATTTTTTGTTAAAAAGTTTGACTAAGTAAAGGAAACAGCTTACAAAGTTATTTTATCTGTTCTTGCTGCCCTGTGGTGGCTGGCACTGGCCACTGTTAAGCTTGAGCATAACACTAGAGGTTAAAAGTGCTTAGCGGCGCTGGTAAAACATCTTTCTTTCATCAGAGAAGTGCTTAACAAGCCTGTCTTTTTGTTATTTTGGGGCATAATCGCAGAGCTCCATGCTCTGCAAGAAACTTTTGTGGCTGTGGTGTAGTTCCTGTAGACTGAGTGGCATACAGCTTGGTAGTTTGTATACTTTTCATGAAATTATAAAATTCTGCATGCAGTACTGCCTGAAATAATTTAACAGCATTTACAATGTAGTTAATTAATTACGATTTAATTATAATTTATACTTAACGCTAAATTGCATTTCCTACAATATGATTTGTAAGGGAAGCTGGTACCCATTTAACTTCCCATAAAACAAGACTGGGCTAATGGGGGGCTTTCCCAATTCATCCACCTAACCCCAGGAAATTATATAATGGAAGAAGGATTGGATATGTTGACTGGGGATATACACAGCTCTCCATTTCATAACTCTAGAATCAGTAATGCAACCATTAGTGGCAGACATATAAAATCATAGGCATTATGTATGTATTTATTTATTTATCATTTAGATAACCAGGAAAGTCTGACTTGCTAATAGGTTCATAGGTAGTTACTAGGCTATCGGCCCAAGGGCCTACGTAAGCCTAGCCAGCAAGGTTCCATAGCTTATGCCACCCAAGAAAGTTATTTTCCTGTGCCACTGTCCAGCAGAGACACAGAAGTGATCCCCGGGGTGTATTTCCTATTTCCCATCCACTCATCAAGATTTTTCTTGAAGAGTGCTAATGAAGAACTTTGCTTGACATAGATGGGTAGCTTATTCCAGAGTATAGGAAGTCTCTGGGACAGGACTCTATCCCTCCAGCGTGTCCTGTTTATTGTGGTGACAAGGTTTAGGTCCCTAGAGCATGTAGCTCGGAGGGATTGGGATTTCTTTAGGTGTAGCATGTCCAACAGCTTTGGGTTTGACAGATTTATATGTTAGGCAGAGATCACCTCGGAGTAGGTGATATGCTACGGAGTAAAGCTGGAGTTTTTTGAGGCGGTCAGTGTAGGGAATTTGTTTGAGGCCAGTAATCCTCTTTGTGAGCTACTTCTGTGGCTTTTCCAGCTGCTGCAGATGTCTTGTGAGGTACATTCCAAAAGGGGCGTTGTACTCTATAATGGGTCTAATGAGTGACGAGTAGAGGGGAACAATGACCTCTTTTTTCCTGGATGAGAACCCTTTTATGATGAGGTGTGCCATGTAGAAGGACTTCCTGACTACTGTGGCAATGTGACTATCAAAGGAGAGACTACTGTCCACCTGTGTCCCAAGGTCTCTTATCACGCATTCGGTGTTAAGTAGATTGCTGCCTATGTGGTAGTTCATGGGTACTGAGTCTTTACCAAAGGGGATGACACTGCACTTTTTGGCATTGAGCTTGAGGCCATGGCTCTGACACCAGGCATCTGTCTCAGTGAGACCCTTCTGTGGGATGTCCACATCTTTTGGGGACTTGACTATGGCTCCTAGTTTGTAGTCATCTGCGAACTTCATTAACCAGAGGCCTTCTGTGTTGGCCTGTACTTCAGAGAAGTAGATACCAAACAGGAGAGGTCCCAGGACGGAACCCTATGGTACTCAACTTGTCACTGCTTTGAGGTCAGATTTGGAGTCTGCAACTTTCACAGTGTGGGTTCTGTCAGTGAGCCAGTTGGCAACCCATTTTGTGACGTAGGGATTTATACCTAATTTAGTGAATTTAGCTATAATTCCAGAATGAGGGATGGTGTTGAAAGCCTTGGCGAGGTCAAGATAGGCTGTGTGAACCACCTTACCCTCATCCACGGCTTTGGTGACTGCCTCAAAGAAGTCGATCAGGTTCAGGAGGCATGATCTGCCTTTCACAAACCCGAACTGGGTGGGATCCAGAGTTTGAAGTTTACTAATGTCTTTGTTTATGATTTCCATGATGATACGTTCCATGGCCTTGCAGACCAGGCTCATCAGGCTAATAGGTCGATAGTTCCCAGGATCAGTGGTGGCTCCCCCTTTGTGGAGTGGGATAACTGTTGCTGCCCCATTTTCAGCGGAAGCTTTGGGAGAAAAGCTCACAACAGGTTCAAAAACATTTAAACAGCAGTTGTTGAATAATTATATACAAGGGTAGAAAAGCCTCACAACAGATTAATTATTTTACAGTGAGTTGGGGGAAAGGTACCACAAAACACACACACAACAGATTGAAATACATTTATAAAGTGCTGCTAGGTTAAACTGAGGTCAAGAATGCAATATGTACTCCAAGTGGCAAGACACTTTGCAGAAGTGTATAACCTATGTCAAGTAAACTAATACATAGTTATTCAAAATATTGACTATATGTCTAATAATATGGAGGTGAGAAATAATAGAGTATTCTGCTGCCAAAATAGACAGACCCCAGGAGTTAATAAAATCCATGTAGGCACTGTGTAGAGCCTACATGGAATGTTACCATATCCATGTACATGGTTCCCCTTCGGCAGAGCACCATGCATACTAATGATGGTGCATTGCCAAGGGAGAGCCGAGGAATATGGTTATTGAATCAGTGTAGAGAGTGGTATAGTGCTAACCTTGTCCACAGATGAGTAAGAAACTCCCTGGACTGTCATACTGTTTTGTTTTTATTTTATTTAAAAAAAAAAAAAAAAACATGTTTGCATGGACTGGAGCACAGCAGTGCTAAATGGCACCCACAGATAAGATAGCAGACACCTGCCAAACATCTAAAACTAGAAACCAGATGTAATTAATTATTTATTTAAATGTCATGTTTAAGCATATCTGAGCATGTTTACAGGGTGTGGCATGGTGTTCAGCACTGCTCATAAGTAGCTCAGTGGTGTACGTGAAGGTATACTGGATTTCTTAATATCCACGTAGCTAAATGGGTAGAGTTGTGGCTTCCTGTGCAGTAGGTCCAGGGTTTGAATACATGGAAGGGAAAATAAGTATTTAATTTTGATATACAAATTATGCGGCCCGTTGCATTCTGCTAAGCTCTGCTCAGAACTGCTAAGACTGGCTAAGCACCTCATAAACATGGTAGTGGCTGCCAATGTTTATGAACTGCTCAGCTGTGCTGGTTTGTGCGGTGCTAAGCAATGTGGCACCTTTTTAATTGTTGCCCAATGACATGTAAGGGTGGAAAAACAGCCTATATTAAGCCTAATAGGCGTGAATACAGCATAATCCATTGGAGTTCTTTCTCTGACAGTTACTATAGCTGGTGTTGGTGAAGGTGTGCGCTTTCGGGCACAGCATTGGGGCATTCTGGAGTCCACGGTCATGGTTGGGCTCCTAGTTAAAATCCATGATGACCGGCTGCTGCAGAGAGGTTTCCAGGGCTCTGAGTGTAAGGTGGATGCTTGGGACTGGCTGGCCAGAGAATTCACCAGTGTTACTGGTATCCCCTGCACAGGTGAGCAGTGTTATCACCATCATGACAACCTGAAACAATGAAAGAGAAGACTCTTGGACACCTAGGTCCATGAAGCTCGGGCAGGGAATGCCTCACAAGTATGCAAGTAATTTTACCTCTGTTTTAACAATATGTAATCTGAATGTCTACAAAACTGATATGCATAATGGTGTGCTTCTCTCCCAACAGCTGAGAGGGCTCTCAATGTCGAGTTGCACGCTGGGTGCCTGGCCAGGTTGCTCCATGAGTATGGATGTATTATGCTAACTGTAGTGAAGTAAGCTAGAAAGAGTAAAGCATTAACTGCATTAAAGTATATACAATAAAGTTTGTAGTGCCATAAATGTGGAATTAGAGATATATTGCAATAAATGAATAATGCAACTGTAGTGCAATAAAAACATGAAACAATACCAGTAACTGCATTAAAGTATGTACAATAAAGTCTGTAGTGCCATAAATGTGGAATTAGAGATATATTGCAATAAATGAATAATGCAACTGTAGTGCAATAAAAACATGAAACAATACCAGTAACTGCATTAAAGTATAATGTCTGTAGTGCAATAAATGTGGAATTAGAGCTGTATTGCAAGAAATGAATAATGCCAACTGTTGTGCAATTAAAAACATGAAACAATACCAATAACACCAAGGAAAATGGTGTACATCAGGATTGTCTTGTTGTAACCATTGCAGTAGATCTGTATGCATTCAAGCTATAAGGTACAGTCAAATATAATACTGTATTAGCTGCAGAATGCAAATCTAATGGATGGAAATTGTATTGGTTAACATTGGTTAACATGATTGGTTAATCATATAGTACTGTTAAGGCTGACTCTAGGCCAATATTGTTCACATAATGCTCTGTCATCCACAGACATCAGATAATAAAGGTATATGGATAAGGTAGCCCACTCCATGCAGTGATGTTGTTTGACGACTTCACAGATATTTCAAACCATTGAAACTAAATTGTGTACACCAGCAATGTTTATACTGATATATAGCTTACCTACTATCTGTGTTATGCTTGTATTGTAGTCTAGTATAACACTGTAGTAGTACTGCCAGGTCATATTTTGGTTCCAGGTGACCTCTAGGCAAATATCAGTCAGTCAGTAATCAGCAGTGACTCAATAGCTGAGTTTGTTAAATGCTCTGTATATAGTACATTTTGCTACACACAGACTAGGATTTAAATCCAGTGCTATGTAGCACTGCAGTAATACTCACATCATGCTTACAGATTCTCTGTCCACAGGAACTGCAGATAAATGGGTGTGGTAGCCCATATTATATGCAGATAATTGTGTGTTTAGATGTCACAGACTGTTAAAATCCATAGGAAGAATGTGAAAATTCAGCAATGTGCAGTCAGAAATAAAATGTGTAATCCTGGTATGGCTGTATGCCTGGAGAGTCTGTTAAAAGTTGCTGCAGTCAATTCAAATATTCTATGTAGATGTCCCCTGCAGTCACTGCTAGTGGGTTCTATTACCATGCCTGTCAAGCAAGGCATGACTGTTGTTTAGTTTCTGTACTGTACACATACATGTCTCTCAAGTGTCACAATTTCACGCTATGTAATTAGTAGTGTGTAATCCATCTGGCACAGGATTACCATTGAAATGATTACATAGATTGCAAAGTATCACCCCACCAGCCCACAGAGCACCCTGGTAGTTATATAGGTCCACCTGATGTGCAAGTGTTCTTTGTAGTTGCGTACCTGCAGTTGTTACTGCTTGGCCCACAGTGCCCCATGCAAATAGCTTGAGAGGTATGTACATGCTACATCAGGTATAGGGGACTTGTCACTGTACACATAAGATAATACAGATCCATAGAGCAGATAGTAGTACTGTTGTCAAGTAAATAGCCTGCAGTGGTACTAATGGATTGTTTTACTCTCTCTCCCCACCCTTATCTTCATTTATTATTGTTATGCATTGGTTATGGTTTACTATTAACATGTGTTGTTACATTAACTGTATGTTGGGTTATTTGTTTTATTATTATGTATTATAATGGCTGCATATTAACATATCTTGTTAAATTACCTATTTTGTTGGCCTTATGCTGTAACTGTTACTGGCATGCTGTTAACAATACAGACTGTTCTGTTATCTATTGTGTTTCACAAAATATGCACTGATATGTAATTGGGTTATTTTCAATATTCTGGCATGCTATTATTACTAACAATGTTTTGTTCATAACTAACCTATACTTATTGCTATATTTCCATTACCACAGCACATCAGGGTAGGCCGCATACCTCTCAACCTGGAAACATCAAAAATCTGGACAAGGCCCATGAAAACTAGGTACAAATCTGTATGCTGATTAACATCTAATTTGCATACATAATTATGTAACCCCACCCACTCCAATGGAATTGTGGGATACCCACTTTCGAACGCAAATTGAAAAACAGACAACCAAAACATCCCATTCCAGTGTCCTGTTACCTGGCTATTTTGCCCCATTTACCATAAACACTAATGTATGCATACTGCTTTACTTCTACAATGATTTGAATTTTATTTTTACATTTTACAGAACAACAATGCAGAAACACTAAGAGACATCATCTGGTAAACAAAGCAATACTGTCTCACAATGAAAGTAGGCTTGACATTAAACTTTGCCCTTGAAACTCACATTCATTGAAACAGCATTGAAACCCACACCACATCCAAAGAAAATGCATCTGGCCAGTGGTGGATAAAGATTACCTTTGGGCTGTTTTCAAATCATTGGCCCCTTGCACACAAAACAAGAAACATACATGTGTTCTTTTCTTTATACACCTTCCTGACTTGATTAAATTATATTCCTTCCTTGTATACTACAGCACACTCTTTATCCATGTTTTAAAATATTTAATTAATTAGGTTATATAATATCATCATACTGCTTTTCCCTGACCAAATGTTATGCTGATGTCTAGACAGCATTGTAATTATATGATTTTTTCAAATATTTTCCCTGTAGCTGCTAAAATTGTTGGCTGGTCTAAAGTCATTGGCCAGTTTGGTGATTTTAAGGTCTGCTATTATTATGTATAATGGCTTGCTTCCAGACAGTAGTCAAGGATTTGCTAGTGAAACAGAGATTACAAAAATGACTAACAAGGTGTACTCAATATATTCTGCTGAGCCAGGGATGTAAACTGTCACCTCAATTTAGGACATCCCTTGAGATTTGTTCTAAAAGCATTTCAATTTCTTTTGTCTTTTTTGTAGTGAAGTAAAAGGGGTGCAAAGGAAGGTGGTCTGAACTTTTTGGAATAGAGTATTTAGTTGATGGCGGGGTGTTTTATAGTACCATTTTTAATACATTCACTATTTTATTACATAAGGGCCAGCCAAGATTTTTTTTGAAACTGTGCAACAATTTTATTTTTTTGATTGCAACAACAATAAAATATTCAGAATATTCAAAACTTGTCACCATACAACTATGTACAAATCAAACTCTTAGGTTACAGCCATGACTATTTAACAGTTATAATTTAGCATTTACTGATACAATACTCACTATTATGTGCTTTGATACTAAGGAAAATACAGGTATGTTTTACAGGTTAGTTTGAGGACTTCACCAAGAAACTGGTCACTCCCTAGAAAATCCTGACATGTGAAGAACAGTAATGGCACACACACACACACACACACACACACACACACACCTGGTAACCTTACCCTGAGTAGTGCTCCATTCCCCGGCCCGGCTCCCATTCTGTTCCTTTCCTCATGTTGCTGGGCTCGCTGCTGCCATTAATCCCTTCCTCATGTTGCTGCTGTCCGCTCCGTGGGCTCGCTGCTGCCATTAATCCCGGCTCATTAGTCCCGCTCCGTGGGCTCGCTGCTGCCATTAATCCTGGTGGGCTCCTGTTCCCCATGCTGCTGCCATTAATCCCGCCGTTAACTTAACCACTGGAAATGATGATGTGAATGGCCAGCCAGCCGGAAATGATGATGCGAGCTCCTTGAGCTCAATTCCGACTGGCTGGTAGCCTGACGGCGCTGATGTCATTGCGCACGTGATGACATCAGCTCCAACAGCGGGATATTTTTAAAAAATTTAGAAAACAAAAAGAAAAAAATCAGAAATGAAGGGGTGCCACTCTGAAATCATGACACCCCTTCATTTGGACCCCAAAACTCGGTAAAAAACGAGTAATTCGGAACGGTTGGGAGGTCCAGTAGGCCGGCTCCAGGTGATCTGCCTACCTTACCTCAACTGGCTGTAGCACCAGGTCATAGCACATCTGGGACCCAGGCCAGTGGTGCCCCCTCTGCTGCTCTTGCACCACCTGCATTGTCAGGTGGAACCGCCTCAGGGGGCGGGGCCCAGCCTCCCCATTGGAGCAGTGATGGAGGGGCTGCAGTCACCCAGGATCAAATGCCAGTCATGGTGCACAGGATTGTTCACCGGAACTATGAATACCGCCTACACCAGATTAAGAGCACTCTGGCCAACCTGGTGGGGTAGGCTCTCCCTGGTGCCCAGCCTCCATCACAGCCACCCTCAAGGCAGTAAAGGAGCAGTGCCAACAGTCCCACAAGTGGGGACATGAGTCACGCTACTGCCATCTGGAGGTATGTGCAACTTGGATTCCACAACACCCTCCTCATCCAAGGTGTTTACCCCCCTCGTGTCACATACCTCCCCTGTCTGCTGTCTTTTCTGTCTTGTCTATCCACAAATGCATCCTGTCCTACCCAGCTTACTCCCCACATGTACCTACGTATGTCCCTTCCCCTACATTCCATTCCCACCTTTAAAAAAAATGGACACCTCTTCCAAAAAATAGCACCCCATACATAGCTCTTAATTTCACACACGTATCCACTGGACACCACTAATTTGGTCTAATTGGCTTGACAACACAGTTATGGTGCCCTCACCCCTCTCTCTGGGGTTTGAGAGTCCATTTTCATTTACAAAATGCACAGCTGTTGCTGTACAAGATATGAATAGCTATGATTCTTTCCTACACCCTTCCTGCCTTTCACTATGTTTTTCCCCCATTTCACCACTTTCCTAGCATCCTCTTTGTCTTTTCTTTATATTTTTTTAGAGTGGATTTACGAGGAGCAGTGCACTGCTGTGCTTCGCTTAGTTAAGCTTAAATGAGCTTTAATGATTACATTTGTTTATTATATTCTTAGACACAGAAAATAAACACCTCTGCCATCTTTCGAACCCAAGCCCCTTTCACCTACAGCTCCCTGCATTAACCTGCCAGAATATACAGATTTTAAGTAAAACAGGTGTTTTCAGCAAAACATAGTGATTGTCACCTACAGTCATTAGGCCTGTCTTAAACTTGAATAAACACTACTGGGTGAAATGGGAGTGTACAGTAATACACCGCTAGACAGCCAAAGACATAATAATTGAAGTAAGTGAGGCCTGTGATAGCTGGTGAATGTGCCCTTTTATCAGAAACATGTTGAAACACACCTAAGGGATCAATGGCTAACTACATGTGCAACTGGGACCTTGGTACAGAAATACAGCCATAGAAAGCCATGCACTTACTGATGAATGCAGACAGTGTGTCACAGCCTGTATGTCTACACACAGGATCATAGGAGATTACTAGGCTGTTGACCCAGAGGTTATTTCAAGCTTAGCCATTTCATCCCAGTGTAATGCCATAGAAATGTTAGTTAATACCCAAGATTGAATTTAGTAATGACTAACCATTTTCAGGAGGGTTGTGGGTGCTATTCCAAGTAAGAATTTACGGTGCCTCTCATCTGCCAATCCACAAATTTTATGAGAGACTGAGCAAAACTCTGCAGTAAAATCTAGACATTCTGCAAAATACTGAACAATTGGAAGGTACGGCTCTCTATTGAAATTTTGGCTCTCAAAATGCTAATAAAGCAGAATAAAAAAGACTGAAAACACAGGAGAATAGCAAATCTCAAAAATCGATCTTCTCTTTAAAACTTCTTTTTCAGTGAGGGCAATTTCCCACCCCCGCCATCCCCAGACTTGTATATACTAACTACAAAATTGCCACACCTCGGAGAATAGGGAATATTCTGAGAAATGGCATCTCAGACTTAATATGTACAAATCCGATCTTTCAGCCATTCAGTCTCCAAATTATGGGACTCACTCTAGTGGGTCCCGACATTTCAAATGGTTACTCATGGTATGTGCCCATGCTGAAGTCTCAAAATATGGTTCGATCAGCCATCACCCTTCACTTTTTGATGGACAAAATGGTGCGGTCCACATTGCAGTAATGCCAGACATGCTCCCTCTCAGTTCACAGTCTATACCTGAGCAGTCAGCCCACCTCTGGAGCTGGATGGTGTGACAATTTACCTTCCACTTTTGATTTGTCTCTTTTCTTTGATATCTAGACTCAATGCACATGCCTGAATGTATAGACTGTCAGGTAAGCCCCAGAGCATTATCTAGCAAGAAGTATTAATTTTGTGTATTTCTTTTATTTAAACCAAAAGGACTTGTACCCTTATCTCAACCCTCCCAGCATTGTCTGCATCCCTCTTCTAACAGCTACTTCCTAATCTGTTAATTTTTTTTTTTTTAGCATAGCCCTCAGATAACTGAGCCTACCACTGACCTCCTATCTAAATGGAAAAGCACTACTGCACACACACTAAATACTGCACCAGTTCTTTGTGCATCCTCAAATCTTATAACTGCTGGAATCCACTCACTCACTAGTCCTGCCTCTGTGTTCTACTAACTAAGCAGCTTAGCAACAACGAACCAAGGAGGGATACCTGTCTCCCTTTTTATAATCCACCAGCCTTAACTCATCTCTGCTGCTACCATTTGGACTGGCATGGTCACATAGGTACTAACATATTGCTGATCTAGCAAAATGCCCAAATAAAGAGGGTATGACCTTCACCTCACATGCCTTAAATACTGCCCACACAAATACATTGTTGCCACCTAGGCCAGGTATCCTGCCAATCGTAAAGGTCAGAAAAACTCCACCTGTACAGGCTTTCATAGGCAACAACATCTGCATATGTCTTGCAAATGCACATGCTGCAGAAGTGATGCAGTACCTCAGTCTGTTAAATGCCTTGCGTGCAGTACATTTTGCCACACACAGTCCTGGGTTCAAATCCAGTTTTGTGTTGCAGTTAAATTATATTATTGTGAAGACGGCAAGTAATGTCTGAGTCGTGCAGTCCTTATCCCCACGGCTTACTGCTAATTAATGAGCTGCTATCCAGTTTTGCAAGTCAAAGGCTTGCAGGTAGGGACACACTGCACATATCTGTATAGCATAACTATATGTTGCCCACTACTCTGTTATTGGCACTGTTCCATAACAAATGTACCTTACATGTCTCTATTGGACTGTAAAGGGCACCCTTACCCTGGCTCTGCCATAACTACAGGGCTGAGACAGCTGCCACAGTTACACATACAGCTTGTTGCCCTCAAGAGTGTTCACACTCCCCCTATGTGCTCTAGGCATACAGACCTATATGTACACGTAGCTGCTACAGACCTACTTTACCTAAACCAAAAAAAAAAAAAAACAAGCGATTCTTGGCACCAGTGTAAACCAAAAACTATACCAATAACAACACTGGAAACACTGAGGAACGACAGCAAAATAGAGCTTTTTAGCACAGTTAAACCTTTAATAATAGCAAAGACTTCTTTAGAAACACAAAAAACAGCACCAACATTATTTACGTAATCAATCCAATTAACAGTAAACCAATCAAACACATGTTGCAATAAAATCATGGTGGCACAATAAAACTTCATTGACCATTGATGAATACCTGGTACTATAAAAATCTTATTTTACTTTACTTCACTATGTCATCTTAATGTTTTCTAATCATATTTTTGTATTTATTTTTAATGGTCACCCTCCTGTCTAATAAAAAACACAATGTTGACATTGTCATTTAAACCTGGGGGGATGTGTACAGATAAACCTAAGTCATTCAACTTCCCTTTTCTCCACTACATTCTTGAAATAACCACCCTGTGGGTCTTGACTAACCATGTCTAAAATTGTGAAAGAGTACCTTTTCCAACCAGTACACATTATGGAGTGTTTATATAATGCATTATTCAAATTTTTTATTGTGATGGCATAAAGATGTTCACAATTCCTTTTTCTTAAACATCTTTTAGTCATTCCTACATAAAAGTAGCATCCTGCCCTCACCAAGAATGATGCCACAGTATAAAAAAAATTATCAATTTCAACAATTGGCTAAGTTTTTGGTATCATTCAAAGGGGATCCAGTATCTGTCCACCTGGAATGACATGCTTGACAAGCCACGTTGCTTCACAAGAGATGGCTTGCATCTGTCACCCTTAGGCTTTCGAATACTGGCCAAGGCTTTTGCCACCCCCATAGTGCCTTTTTAGGCAAGGCTCAAAAGACAAACTCATCACTATAAATAGCACAAGTAACCAAAAACTGAGGGTAATGCTACTCAATGCCAGACGTCTAAACCTCAAAATGAATGCATTTGAGGCACTCCTCAGTATGGAGAACATTGATATCTGTGCAGTAACAGAAACCTGGTTTAAGGCTCCAGAGAGCACCCCAGCACTGCCAGGCTATAACTCATATCATACTTTTTGGCCACAGAACCCGGACCAAAACACAAAAGGCGGGGGTGTATCCATATTCATCGAGAATACCCACACCTCCAGGTTAGGGACACAGCACACTGCCTCAGAGATCATCCATGTGCAACTAACAGCGGGCAAAACTGCAATTCAAATTGTAGCTTGCTACAGATCACCCACCATGACCCAGGATCCCCATTCAGCATTTCTAGAGACACTGGAAAATATGAAGATCCTACCAAACGCCCTAATATTGGGTGATTTCAATCATCCAAACATTAACTGGGACAACTACTCAAGTACTAACCCCTTGCTCAACACTTCCTAGAATTTATAAACTCAAACATCCTGTATCAACTGGTCAACACCACCACCAGAGGTGACAATATATTGGACTTAGTCATCACCAACATGGGTGACTGGTGGTCCACACCGGAGGTCAACCCCTCGCTGGTTAGAGCAGACCATAGACTAATCACTAAAACAAAACCATCAACATAATTGGATGCTACTTCCCACCTGGCCAGAGCATCCCTCCACTAGAAAACCTCCTCAGCTGTTCTACCCACCATCTCCCCCAAGAAACTATACATTTAGGTGATTTCAATATTGACTGGCAATCCTGTTCTGGCAATCATCCAACCCATCATGTAAACCTTCATGGTTTCACCCAACTAGTCCAGTCACCAACCAGGATAAATAAAAACTCCAGCAAGCACACTACCCTGGATTAGATACTAGTCAGTAAGAGCCCCCAGTCATATATAACAGGCTGCTTATCAAATAGCCTCAGTGATCACTCCCCAACATTCCTACTCAAAAAATACCTGTACCAAGCTAAACCTGTCATTTACTGTCAAATACATAAAAAACTAAACTTTAACCCACTCACATTCAACTCATCCCTCAAAGAATGTAACTGGCATCCTCTAAAGTACCTCAGTCTTGATGACGCAGTTTGAATTTTTTAATACTACCTACCTTGGCATCCTATCCCAAGCAAAACCAAAACTCACTCCTCCAAGGAAAGGAAACCAGTCTGGTGGACCACTGCCATGAACAAGTTATACAATAGAAGGAGGAAACTAGTACAGAAAAGAGTAAAATCCCAAGAAGGAAAGACATCCCTGATCAGTATCGGCAAGAAACTACGTTCCCTCATAAAATCATCCAAGGCTAGCTTCGAAAGGAAAATTGCCAAGGACTCCAAAGATAACCACAAAGTGTTCTTTAGCTATGTCAAGAACCTAAGTGGAAACTCTCAGATCTGCTCTGAGTTAGTGCAGAATGGCACAAAATACACTGAACCGACTGATATTGCCAACATTCTGGCAGACAGGCTTAGTGCAAACTTCACCCCCTAAATGGCCCATAACCATACTAGAAGAATGTAGAGCCCCGGCATTCACTGGCACACAGGTTAAAACAGCCTTATCCAAAGCCAAAAACACAGCTTCAGTGGGACTGGACGGTGTCCCAGGCTGTGTCTTACACGAGCTCCAAAAATGAACTAACCCCTCACCTAAATACACTGTTCAAACTCAACCACTCTACAGGCTATGTACCCATAGAGTGATGCACAGCAACAGTTATCCCACTCCACAAAGGTGGAGCCACAACAGATCCTGGGAACTATCACCCTATAAGCCTGACTAGCCTGGTCTGCAAGGCTATGGAGCACATCATCATGAAACTCATTAACAGAGACATTGGGAACCTCCAAACATTGGACCCTACCAGTTTGGCTTTGTTAAGGGCAGATCATGCCTCCTAAACCTGGTGGACTTCTTTGAGACCGTTACCAAGGCTTTAGATGAGGGAAAGAAGGTTCACACAGCCTACCTAGACCTTGCAAAGGCCTTTGACACCATTCCCCATTCTGGTATTATAGACAAGCTCACCAGTCTGAACATAAATCCCTACATCATGAGATGGGTTGCCAATTGTCTCATGGATAGAACCCACACGGTGAGAGTTTCAGGCTCTAGGTCCGACTCTAAACCGGTTACAAGTGACGTCCTCCAGGGCTCAGTCCTGGGACCCCTCCTGTTCAGTATAAAATTTTCAGCGGTACAGGCAAGCACAGGAGGACTATGGCTGACCTTGTTCACAGACGACTGCAAACTGGGGGTCATAATTCACTCTCCTGCTGATACAGACATCCTCCAGAAGTGTCTCACTGAGACAGATACCTGGTGTCAAAATCATGGCCTCAAGCTAAATGCCAAAAAGTGCATAGTCATCCCCTTTGGAAAAAACAAAGTACCCATGAACTATCACATACGTGGTAGTCCCCTAAATACAGAAAATGTAATAAGGGATCTGGGGACCCAAGTGTATAGTAATCTCCCCTTTGATAATCATATTGCCAAGGTGGTTAGAAAATACTTCTATGTGGCCCACCTAATGACAAAAGGGTTCACATCTAGAACAAAAGAGGTTATTGTGCCCCTCTACTCATCAGACCCATCATAGAATACAACACCTCATTTGGGATGTACCTTACAAGACACCTGCAACAGCTGGAAAGACTACAGAAGTACCTCACCAAGAGGATTACTGGCCTCAAACAGATGCCCTATGCAGCCCAATTGAAGAAACTCCAGCTGTACTCTGTTGCATACTGCTTACTCAGAGGTTATCTCTGCCTGACATACAAGGCCATGTCCAACCCAGAATTAAGGGACCTGCTCCACCTAAAAAAAAAAAAAAAAACAAATCCCTGAGAGCCACATGCTCTAGGGATCTAAACCTCAACACAACGATAAATAGGATGTGCTGAAGGGATAGACTACCCATGCTTTGGAACAGGATTCCAATCTACATTAGGAAGAGCCCCTCACGAACACTCTTCAAGAAAAACCTTGATGATTGGATGGGAAACAGAAAAGATACCCTGGGGATCACTGCAGTGGCTCTGCTGGACAGAGGCACAGGGAACTAATGGCTCTGCTGGACAGAGGCACAGGGAATTAATTTATGGGTGCGGCAAAAGCCAACACATTCTGGTTAGGCTTATAGATGCCCTCGGGCAGATAGCCTAGTACTTACCTATGAACCTATGACAGGCTGAACATAATGCAATGTAAACAACCCCTGAAGTACCACAATTTAACCTCCCCAGAACTGAAATAGTGTAATCTATGTGTTCCAAGGCGATGTGTGGATCTTCATGTATGTATCTACAACCTTAGCATTTATACATTCCTGAAAGTTTCTGTGTAGAATCATGGTCTACCCTAATATTACCCTGTTCCAACAATTTTTTTAATACTACGGTGTTTCTTATATACAAAACTAGGAGAAGTTCCTAACACTTTTGTAACATCACCATTTTCTAAAATAACTTTCCAGTTGTCACATATAACATTCTGTATAACAGTGCTGTCCAAACTCCTATCCAAACAAAATCTAGGAACCACACTATGGTTGAAATCCTTAACCAATGGGTTAAACTTATTTTTCTTAACAAAACCCTTTAACAAAATGGGAGGAAAATCCCTTTTACACCTCGAGCTTACTTCCTGTGCTGACTTTTGTAAAAGGTCAATAAGGTAACCCCTCTTCAAAAACAAGTTAGAAATTAAGTTAATTTCATTCTCAAAATCACTGACCCCAACAGTCATTCGAGAAGTTCTTATAAATTGCCCATGGTGAATATTCCTTTTCATAAACGTGAGGTAACTACTTTTAAAGTGTACATAACTATTGCAAAAAGTGTCCTTTCAATGTATATAGCTAATAAATCTCCTTTGAGCACTGTCCCATCTCAAATCAACATCCAAAAAACCCACTTGGAAACCTAAAATAAACTTTAAAAACTGTACTTTGAGTATGTCAATAAAATTTAAAATGTCAAAACCTCCTTCCTTAACTATAAAAAAAATCATCTACAAACCGTCTATAAAAAATTATGTTGTCATAAAAGGGGAGCCTAGTCAAAATTTAATTTTCCCATCATCCTAAAACTAAACTTGCATAAATCGGACTAACTGTGGCCTTCGTTGCTACCTGTTTTAACTGTTTGTAGAAATTGTTATTGAAAATAAAAAAAAATATTTTCTGATAAATCTTGAAGACACATGTACATATTAATATTGTTATTTCCAATATTAGAACATTTTTTTTAAAAAGCTCCTAATGTACTCTACCCCTTCTTCATGCAGAATACAGGTGAATAAAGAGACAGCATCAACAGTGAACATAAAAAACTGACTATGTTATCATCTAAACCCAATGAAAATAATCTCAACTCATTCAAAAAAATCCCATGAATCTGCGATGTAAGAAGGTAATTTCTGTACTAACGGATTACAAATGTAATCCAAAAATAAAGAAAAATACTCAGTACTACTTCCAGGGGTAGAATCAATAGGTGTGAACGGGGGGTTGGTAATACTCTTATGAAGTTTTGGAATCCCAAACAAAACCCCAACCTTGGGGTTTTCAACATATAAAAAGTCAAATATTCCTTGAATGATCTCGCCATTCACAAATAAATCATATAAAATATTGTAAAGGTACGTGTGACTTTTGAGTAGTTCTTGCTTAGTCACACACAAATACTCGTCATCATTTTTTAACATATTTTCAATGGCAGCATTATATTGATTTAAATTCATAATGACAATCCCACCCCCTTATCAGCCTTCATGAATCTCAGATCTTTTCTATTTCTGAATTCATTTGAAGCATAGTTAGTCAAGACCCATGGGCTGGTAATTTCAAGAATGTACTGGAGAAAAGGGAAGCTGAATGGCAGTTAATTTTAGCTGTATACATTCCCCCAGGTTTAAATGTCAATGTCAACATTAAGTGTGACAGGAGGGTGACCATTAAAATAAATAAAAAAAATACCATTAGAAAACATTAAGATGACATATTGAAATAAAGTAAAATAAGATTTTTATAGTGACCAGGTATTCATCAATGGTCAGTGAAGTTTTATTGTCCCATCATGATTTCATTGCAACATGTTTTTGATTGGTTTATTATTAATTGGATTGATTATTTAAACAATGTTGGTACTGTTTTTTGTGTTTCTGAAGAAGTCTTTGTGACGAATAGAGATTATTAAAGGTTTAACTGCACTAAAAACCTCTATTTTGCTGTCGTTCCTCAGTGTGTTTCCAGCATTCTTATTGGTATAGACCTACCATACTTCCCACCCCTAGAACAAGGAATCCAGACATGGCTGTACCTACAGAGGGGGGACACAGGCCCATAGATAAGGACATGTTTTACAGTTTGCTCCTACAAAGATAGTAAGTTGATAGAATAGCAGTTATTACATTAGCATGCATATGCTCGTGGTTATGACGTCTGACACTCAAATATGTGTCTTTCATTACTGACCACAACCCACAAAGTTTGCCAGTGAAATGCCAGATGACCACAATGTCATGGGACACTGAGCAGACCTATGAGGCAAAAACTGTGGACATACTGCATAAATCTCTACCATTGACAGTTATGGTACCTACCCTCTGCATTGCTGTAGTCTCCACACCTCAGTAGTTTCCATCTTTACAGGTAAGAAAGGAGCCCAATTCCAGATGAAGGCCTTGTATATTGCACTGTGCTGGCATGTCATTGGCTAATGATAGTGCAGTTCAGCTGTTTTGGCTGCAGTTAGCATATTAGAGCCACAGATTGATACAGAAGCAATTACCTGCTAATAAGCAGTACCTTAAAAAGGCAAGCAGTTGGTTATGGGGAACAAGTCTGTATGCAACGTAACTCACATAGACAGCATATTTGCATAGGAGTACTGGAAGCAAAGTTCAACATAGGGGTACTGCAGTCCACCAGATATGTGAATGATTTCTTCCTAAAACAGGATGTAGACGGGAAGATGGAGGTATGGGGAATAGATTACAGCAGTAAGGCAGTCTTAGATCTATAGTAATGACATGTCATTGATACTCTGCTGTCCTATACCTACAGGCATGCCTCACAACTGTCCCTGTTTTTTGCCCACATCTTAATTCTGTCCCTCTTGCTCCCTCCTACAATGGATGGCTGTTGAAGGAAAGCAAGTGAATTACACATAATACATAGTAACAATAAGTAAGGGTGAACACTCCTGTAACTTCAAATGATGTACAGTAATTCACCTCCTCTCATTCTGTCAGTGTCTCACATAAATAGTTCTAACATTTTAAAAGTGTCCCTGAATGTCCATGATGTACTCTGGGTATGTCCCTGATTCTGTTGACATTTGTCCCGGTTTGGATGAGAGCTATGCCTAACATACCTGTCAACCTATTATAGCAAGACATCTGGTCAAAGCCATAATTAATGAAGAGACACCGGCCTAGAATAAGGGACACTGTTTATATATTGCTTATACAAGGTAAGAAGGTGAACTGAATAACAGGTATTACAGTACCATAACTGTGTTCTGAAGGTTATGATGTCTGCAACTAAGATGTCTCTCTTTATTTTCTGACTACAACCATCAATGATTGGCCAACCATATGTCAGACATCCACAGATTTGTGTGACAATGACCAAAACTATGAGGCAAACATCTTGACATTCTGCAAACAGCTAGATGAGATGTAGGATGCCTACAGGGAACATGTACTAAAGCAGGTTTGCATTGTTTTCTGTCATTGTGGTACACTGGTGTTGCTGGACTCCACCCATATAATGGTTGTAATAACACAGTGATATTTGTCTGGTAGTGGCCGTATGACATATTACTGGGAATTTGCTCATAGGGGACACACCACAGTAGACTGCAGTGCTGTGTGTAGGAACATACAGCAGAATCTGTCACAGCACATAGGTATATACCCCAGTATTGCCACTGTCTGTTGGGATCCACACACGTAGTGTGTTGCCAGACTGTGGGTTATGACGTGTGAGGGAGCAGTGCCTAGTGCAGGCCATTATGAGTGTGCTGGATCTGTACATAGTGGATGTCCACATATCTGGTCCTGTAATGTGTTCCCCTTTTGTTGTCTTTCAGGAACCATGTACCACAGAAGACATCCCCCCTTCTCAGACGTGGAGAATTACATAATACTGGATGGACTGAGACAGCACCATCAGATCTTGTTGCCCAGGGGAGGCACAATCAGAAACTGAGGGCAGTATTGTTTGTGGGCAGACCTGGTGTGGGCTGTCAGTCAGATTAGCCAACAAGACAGGACTTATGAGCAGGTCCGACACCGGGCCATAGACATGGTGAATGCTGCATGACGAAGGGCAGCTGATATTGCTAGGGATCATGCCACAGAACAACCATTCAGCCACAGGGAAATTCCTGGTGAATCTAGGAACATACAACAGCTCACAGGCATCCATCTCACCATACATTGAGGAGGTGGGTGCCCCAGTCTCCATAGCAGAGGAGCGTACAGGTAAGCTTAGTGTGTTCTCCAATGTAATACTGTATCAGTCATAGTGGCAGGCTGTACATATCTGTACATGGTGTCAGGTCTATCTGCATTGGGGGGGGTGTTGGGGTTTAACCTCAGTTGTGCAAATATAGTCTGAATCTCAGTAATACAGCCAGTAACTGTGGCTACTGTACAAGTGGATATATGCACATATTACCCTGTAGTGCTACACATTATGGTGGTGCGTCAGGAGTTACCCAAGCCCTTGTTCTTGTACCTGGTAAGCATGCTACTGTTTTACAGATCATACCTACACTGTGAAAGGTAAGGGCTGCCATATTGCCCTATGTACAGATGTGTGTAGCCAGATTAGAATATTTGTATGTAATATTCTGGAACAGTTGACTACAGTTCATAGACTGGGTAATCACAGGTGTGTATTTGAATGAATATTAACACATCTGCAATTTTTCAAGAAAAAAATGCAGACTTGTCTTACACCTTGTATAACTTTTGTAAAATTAAAAGGAAAACCACAAGTAATTGGTGAAGCACTGTGTTACACAAAAAAAGACTTTAATCCACTGGTTTAGTGCTTTCAGTCCAAAAATTAGGCCTTCATCAGAACAAACTGTTAGAAAACTGTCCCATTTTTATAGCATCATCAGTACACATCAAACCAATCAGATCTCAATTTTCTTAAAACTTAATATAAAAATATATATGTGTGTATAAAATACATCCCAAATAATGCATACATTTTTAACAAGCATATAAACTATTTACATTTATTATTATATAGGTTGAAGCTTGTGATTTGTTGGTGACAGTTGATGTGGCATCTTTATACACCTGCATTCCCCATGATTTGGGTTTAGAGTGGGTTGGGAGTTTGTTAATTAACAGTGGAAAATATGAAGTAGAAGAGTGTAGATTCATGTTGGAATGCATGGACAACATTCTTTCATACAATTACTTCATGTTTGACAATGAATATTTCTTGCAAATCAAGGGTGTGGTGATTGGTGCCAGGATGGCTTCCAATTATGCCAACTTAGTTTTGGCTTACTGGGAAAACAACATTATGTCCAAGTTTGCCAGTAGACACAAAATTGTGAGTTACCATCATTTTATTGATGATTTGTTTTTTATTTGGAGAGGAACACCAACTGAGCTCTAGCTGTTTGTTGAAGACATGAACAGCAGCAACTCTTTTTTTGCATTTCACTGGTAGCTGGGACAATTTTAAGATTTGTTTTTTTAGATTTAGAGGTTATTAAAGAGGAAGGTAAAGATTTTTTGGGGTCCAGCATCTGTTATAAAATGTAGCAAGTAAGTTATTCTAGTATGCATTCCACTTATGTGAAATACATTATAAAGGGGCAGTTAGTAAGACTTAAGAGACTTACAAGTGATGAAGCATACTTAGATTTGTTAGCGCAGAAACTGCATTTTTAGATTTAAAAACAGAGGGTGCCCTTCCAAAATTGTGCATGACATTATTAGTACAAATGAAAAGGAGGGGCACAGAGGAAACACACAGGACAAGAAGGATTGGGTTATGTCATTGTTGTTAACCTTTACCATAGACAGCAAAGAAATCAAAAATATAGTATCGAACGACTGGAGAGTATTAGTTTCTAACATGATTTTCAGATGGTAGTAGAAGCCCCCATTTTTGTTAACACGAGCAAAGAATTTCAAAGAAATGTTAGGAAGTAGACCAAGAAAAAAAGCCCCAAGGTAACACAGGTACTTTTAAATGGAAAAGCTGTAATTTTTGTAAATACATTCCAGAAGGACCAGAATTTGATATTGTAACCCAGAATAAGATGTGGCATGTTCCAGGCATTTTCAATTGTAAATCTGCCTTTGTGGTATACATGGCAAAATGCTCCACCTGTTTTTCCTTTTATATTGGGAAGACCAATAGGCAACTTAAAAACAGGATGTATGAACATTATTATGCCATTAGAAAGAGAAATTTGGACAATGCTCTTTATAAGTACACTTTAAACTGTATGGGTAACAATGAGAGTGTTAAGTTTCTTTTCACAGTTATATATCATGTTCCAGTGGATTTCAATGGAGACAGAAGAGTTCAAATGGCAGGTTCATTTGGTTGCATGCAGGGCACCAGGGCTTAACAATGGTGTTAACTATAAAGTTGTGTTGAAAAGAAAAGCCTATTATAATAATTGTAAATAATTTATATGCTTGTTAAAATGTATGCATTATATAGGTTGTATTTTATACACATGTACATATTTTTATATTAAGTTTTAAGAAAACTGAGATCTGATTGGTTTGATGTGTACTGATGATGCTATAAAAATGGGACAGTTTTTGTAACAGTTTGTTATGATGAAGGCCTAATTTTTGGGCTAAAAGTGCTAAACCAGTGGATTAAAGTATTTTTTGTGTGACATAGTGCTTCACCATTACTTGTGGTTTTACTTTTACATTTGCAGTTATAGTTGTGAGTGACTAAACAGCCTGGTATACATGAGGAAAGTACTCCAAGATGCCTGTTCAAACACAAAAGGTAGATGTTACATACCTGAGGCAGTGACATTAGTACTGGCATATCAGTATCACGATAGGTGCACTGAGCTTTATGAGTAGTTCTACCACATATGGTGTCATATTGCATACCTTACAGGTAAATTTTACTGGCAACTGTAACTGGATGTAGCTGAATTGCATGTTATATACACTTTGACTTGTATGTGTATGTTGTTGTGAAGTTGTCTGCTGTGCATGAGAGAGGAGATGAGAATCTGTGAGACTGGTAATGAAGTTGTGGATCCTCATTTGTATGAGTCTGTGTGGATTACCATACGTAAAAGTGCAGGTAGTAATGTACTGCTTTTGTCTTGATTTTCACAGGTGACTGGGGGGTACTGGAGTCTGTCCCCCTCACAACCTGATGTCAGTGTCTCATCGGACTCTGATGATGATGTTGGCCACAGTGAGACACAGGTGGGGTTTGTCAGTGGCTGAATCTGTCCTAGAGATTGACATCCCTCTTCTGCCCCCATTGTCTCTGCACACAATCAGTATACCCACACATACCCAGTCCCCAGAGGCTACAGATTTTGGACAGTCAGAGGGTGGAGACATTGAACAGGGAAGTGTGGCAACTATGACTCCAGTGAGTGTAGACACTGGCCATAGCCAGAGAGCTATTGACATCCCACACAGGTGGATTGATAGGGGAGGGGTGTGTATAGGAGGCCTGCTGTCTGCCCACCACCTGTTGCAGATGCCACATCTCGAGTCACTCGACATATGTTTCAGGCCATTATGGAGGCACAGGCACATTCTGAATGGAACACCAGATGTATGCTTAGGGTTATGGAAGCAGCACAGTGTGGCATCTGTGACTGCCTCCACCACATTGGGAACACCCTGGAGTGGTTCACTGATGCAGTGGATAGACGGTGGTCTGAGACAATGTCTGTTTTGGGCCACACATTGTGCTGGAATGTCTGGCCAGTGTTGGGCGTCGGACCCATAGACGTAGGTCAGCAACATCAACTGCTAAGAGTCCATGTGGCCATGCGCAGTCATGTTCCTGTAGTGGCAGTACGTCCAATGCTACAGAGGGAAGTGTGCTGTCCACACCATGATATGGCAGGCCTTGGGCATGTGGTCCCGAGGGGGACACAGACCCAGTAAACAGCAGTCACCGTCAGGTACTAGCACCGCAGCTGACTTTGGGCATGGTGGTGCCAGTGCAACCCCTGGCAGAGCCAGTTCCCGTGTTCATGGCTGAAGATGGTGAACTGTCCACTCTACCATGTATGGCCCACAGCTGTCCAACATACACACATGTAGGGTTAGCACTGGGCTTGACTGTGTTCATGCACACACTCAAACACCACTGTCACATGCAGGTAAACTACAGACACACACAGCACCTCCCCATGGCCAGTTTATCTATCACCCCTTCTTGATTCTCACACATGCTGTCAACTGTTTGGCACAGGCTAAGCCACTGGCACACCCACACCACACCCTGTACATGTGATGACACCTGTGCCACATCCCTGTCATCCTTGCCATCGGTGCAGGGAAGTAAGGCTATGTGTTTGATGCAACAGGGTGACTATATCACTTGACATGTACATGTGTAATGCAGTATTGTTTTGCCATGCCACTTGTGGTCCACAACAGATAATGTATGCTGGCATGTTTCATGACTATGCACCAAACCTTGTGTACCTTATGTTGTATGATGTTGTACTGGTGGTAGTATTACAGGATGACATGTCTATGCTTCTATTCCAGGAGTCTGAGAGAATAAACTATGGACACATGGTGGCAATACAGCGGCACAGAATAGCATGACAGCACAGTAGAAATATGATGCTAGCAAGGTATGGCAGTATACGTGTGTGGCTCCTTAGGTACATATGTTAAGAGCAGTCTATCAGGGACAATGGGGGCAGTGAGCATAACCATGCAGTCTTACTTTGTGCTAAGGTCTGCTGCCCATGATACGTGTCTCTGGGTTTTCTGAACGTACAAATCAAGGCGATGTGGTGATGGAGTTGACACGTCTACAGATATCCTGTGTCTGGGTCCAGGGCCATAAAATGCATAAGCATTGCTTAGGGATAATCCATATGGGCTTGTCCTTAGTGCAGCAAAGGGATGTATTTACACACATACACACACACACACACACACACACACACAGTTGGCTGCTGTAAGATTAGAACCCCTACCTATCTACTATTGCACACTATAGCTCACACTACTTATTGCATGGGCCACAGTGTTTATCTGATATTAAACCGTCTGCCAGCACTCTTAAGGTGGATTACATCAGCAGGCCTTGTAGAGAAGGGCGATGTAGAGGCCAGCAGCTAGTCAAAGGGTCATAAAATGCATAGCCATTGCACAGAGATAGCCCATATGGGCATGTCCTTAGTGCTGCAAGGGGATATGTTTACACACATACACACACACACAGTTGACTACTGTGACATTAGAACCCCTAGATGTCTACTGTTGCACACTATAGCTCACAGTACTTATCTCATTTGCCACAGGTTACGTCTGTTTTATATGTAATTGCAGGCACAGTACTTGTGGAGTACGCAAAGTAGCCTTGTGTTAAACAACATGTATGGCCTGCAAAGTGATATTGCTTGGTACTGTGATTGTATCTAGTGTCCTAAGAGGAGGATACCTGTTAACAGCCCTGCTATGTGTGTACAGTTACCAGTATGGTCATATGTGGCCGGTTGCAGTTAGATAGGCAAACATGTGGCCTAGGATAATATGGCCTGTCCAAGGCATGCATTGAAACCATTGTACATTACACCACCTGCTCACCTGTGCCTGTCTACAAGGTGACATTCTGCGGGCACAGGCGTCTGTGGGTGAGCGGATTATGTACTGTTGCTACCTTGGTCTGGTTCTTTTGGACAACCGTTGTGATGTCTAATAATCTCAGCATTCAGAGGGTATGTGTGGACATTCTTACAATGCCACATATATATAAATGTGTATAACAGGGATGTTTCTTTAAACATTGCTGTGTGTGTGTGTGTGTGTGTGTGTGTGTGTGTGTGTGTGTGTGTGTGTGTGTGTGTGTGTGTGTGTGTACATTATGTAAATGTGTAATGTACATATATGTAGAGAGTATATGTATCATTGTAATTTATATATATATATATATATATATATATATATACACATATACACATTGGTATAATATGTGACACATACTGATAGATACACTATTCATTTGTGAGGGGGATAGGGACAGATAGGTATGTATACGTAGCTGTGTGTATGTACAGACATACATCCACATAGCCAATCTTTGTGATGAATAGGAAACAGACTTGTGCTCAAGATAGCTACATGTAGGAGCATGCCCAGTGGGACTGTCAGTACTACCTGTACTCTGGTCCGTGAATTTGTATGTTGCAGACATTGGCTGCTGCACCTGTTTCTGCACTACAGCACTTCCCTGAAATTGTCCAAGGCATTTCACGGCTGTATGCTGTACTTAGTATGTGACTGGGGTACATAATGTAACACACACAGGGTGACAGTCTGCATACCTCTCATTGTACATGTTTTTGCAGAATATCCAGCATTTCACCCCATATATCTGGTCTGTTCCTCATAAATTTGTGATGTTCCTGTAAAATATTGTATAATGCAGTCTCTGAATTGTACTAACTACAGACACATTTAATTGATGGCCTTTACATCCTATAGTTTCTTATAGTTATTTATATAATTATAGATTCCTATAATTATTGTACAATTTGTATTTATTTATTTCTGCATTTGTTAACTGGGTTAGTCTGACTGGGCCCATAGAACTCTTTTTCCAGTAGATACCCGAGGAGAAAAGCTCAAGGAAAGTAATTAGTAAAAATAAGAAAAAAAGTACTAGGAATTCAAGTTGTAAGATACGTAACAGTACAAAAACAGAGAAAGAGAAATATACTACAGTAATATTTACAAGGCAAAAGTACAATATTTTGAGAATGCAATAGTAATATGTTTGAGAAATTTGGTTAGCATTAAGTTATATACAAGGAAATATAGCAATATTTTATATGCCATGCTAATTATCCCCTTTTTAGTAACAGCTTCTGTTTTAGGTTCAACTAAAAACTCTACCAGAGCAGGTCTTTCACTTAGGATTCCCTATCCTTTTCTCTTTGCCTAGGGAAGGCAGTCTATAGACTGCACTCCAAATGTCTTCTTGGCCTTATCTGATTCTATTACTTTTTCCTATCTAGTTATTTGTAGGTTCATAAGTAAGTACTAGGCTAGCTGCCCTTATAGGCCACTTTAAACCTAGTTAGTTTCCCTTTTTATGCTCAAAATAACCTATCCCATTTGGTTATAGATTGGCCTTACCCATCCCTTGGTTAAACATTCTATATTACCCTAATGAGAATAACTGGGATCATATCATTGATAATTTGAGGGGAACCCATGCATGAGATAAAGCATTTATGGGAGATGTCTCTGTCCATTAGTAGTAGAGGGGACAGTTGTGGGGTAAATTTTCTGTTTACCATCCATAAATTAAATTGCTCTTGAAAATGGGCAGGGATGAGCATTGTTTCATGTGGATGGGGAGTCTGTTCCAAAACAGCGGTAACCTCTGTGAGATATACCTGCCCCTCCAAACTGTTATGTTGTTGCAGAAGAGGCTCAAATCCCTAGACTGAGTATTTCTGATGCCATGTGACTTCCTGATGTGCAGTAAATATGTCAGTAATGAGTATGAGTAATATTTGCTCCCAATACATTGGTTCCTTTGCCAGTTTTCTCCAAAATATTCCAGCCTGCCTATTCTGTGTATCTGTGATTATAGTCATCCCTGTTAGCAAAAATTGCCTTTCTCCATTGTCATGTTGCCTTAATTCTTATAATACTTTCTGTTACTTTATGAATATACTATTCTGTATGGCTGTTGCTATTCTCCTTAAGGGTCAGCATCCAAAATCCCACTCTGTCCTTATTTCTTGAATTTCCCATAGTGTTTCATCATCATCACTTTCCATTTTGAATTATAGCTTTCTGCATGCATTATGTATACGAACCTTAACTGTGTAGCTTTAAAATATCCCTTCAAATCAGGGAATCTTAGACCACCTTGTTCTCTTGGAAGGCTTGATTTACCCTACTTGACCCTTGCCTTTTTCCACTCCCAGATAAATTCCTTCAACTATTTATTAATTATTATCCACAAATTCTCCTCTGGCTGATAAAAATATGCCTGACATGTATATAAAACTAAAGGGACTGAAAATATTTTCACTGCTTGTATCTTGCTATCCATATCCATAAATGTGTCTACTTTAGGTTGCCAAAATAACAGTTAACCGAAATTTAAAACATTGAGACAACAACATTGAAACATCACTATAATGAAAGTTTACATTATTGAAACTCATAACTCTGAAAAAAACATCTTCAGATGTTATATACACACACACACTCCTGACACTATACACACTCTTGTAAAGACAAATACAACACTGTTATTATTTTCCCAAAACGATTATCAAGTTAAAAGTGCTCAGTAGATTCTGATTAACTTTCCGTGCAAAACAAGCATATTCAATACAATACTATTCTACATGTTTAACCACTCAGTAGAAATACATGTATAGCCCTTTAAACTAATGTCTGATATATGGCAAATATTACAGCATACATGCGGCACTTACTTTCAGCCTCACAATCGCTCAAAGTAAATAATAAAGGTACTGTTCTTCTTACCATCAGTACAACTTTCTTTTAAGTTTTTGCAGGAGGGCAAGCTCCCCTGCATCCCCACACCCCCTGCAACTTATATATACCAACTCCAAGATCACACTTCAGTGGGAAAAGCATGCATTTCCCGATCTTCATTGTACCGGGATATCCATTCAAATGCTACCTGGTTTCAAACAACAAAGTCCTGTTTAAATTAGTGGCTGGTTATTCGAAGTTATGAGTTTCAGTGATGTAAACTTTTGTTATAGTGATGTTTCCATGTTGCGATGTTTTAAATTTTGGATAACTGTTATTTTGGTAAACTAAAGTAGACCCCTATAAATATGAACGTTCGGTTTCTTGATTTTTGTATTATCTTTTGTTTAGTCTCTTTCCATATATTCTTAGTTGCCATAACAGAATCCTTTATAATCCATACTTCCAAATACTTCATTTTATCATGCTTCCCTTAACATGGGTATTGCTGGACCAATTCATCCATGGGTATGTAGTAGCTTTTGTTTTATCTTCAATAATTTTATATTTCAAAAAGACTTGAAACTGTCTCAAGATGTTCCACAACACTGAGATGTACTTTTCTGGTTTATCAGTTACAAAACAAAATAATATTGTCTGCAAATAAAGCCAACTTTGATTACCATACCAATTATATTCTTGAATTTCTGAGTACTTATTTTTTTTTTTTTTTGCCAATAACTCTAAATTTAAAACAATTAACAAAGGGGAAAGAGGACACCTCTGTCTTGTTCCTCTGTTCAAATACAACTTGTCATAAAGGAACCCTCCCCCTTTAATTCTTGCCTCTGAGCCTTCATATATCCTACTAATTAACCTTATTATTGTATCATGGAATGTAAATGCTTCCATTGTCCTACTTGTATAATCCCTTCTTACTCTGTTGAATGCTTTCTGAGCATCAAGATCCACCAACAACATCAGTATTTTCTTAAGTTCTGCTTCCCCTAGATCATCATTTTTCATTAATGTTGTCAAATGTTTTCCTCTCATCCACAAAACCACATTGATCCATATCTATCAATTTTGGCAACACCTTTGCCATTTTCTTAGCTATTATAGACATATACACTGTATAATTATGGTTTAAATTTGAAATTGGACTGTATGAAGCCAGGTCTGATGGATCTTTAGCCAGTGAAGCTGTTTTAAGCTAAGCAGTGATTGGCTCTCTTTAATGAGTTACTGGCAGTTAGTGAGCCAGCTTTCACCTGATGAAAATGACTCTTGGGTGATGTGTTGTAGAGTAAATGGGTTACTGCCAGAGCATATTACTGTGGAGTCACCTGCATATTGTATGAGGCATGTTTGACATTTGGTGGAGTGTAGGTTGTTGGTAAATATGTTGAAAAGCAGTGGTCCTAGTATGGAACCTTGGGGACCACCTGTGTTGATGGGTAGGAAGTATGAGTAGGAATTAATCCATTTAACAGGCCAGAATCTATTGGAAAGGTAGATGGAGGCATTTGATGGGCCAATTAAATTTACTTCTTTTAGAAGTAAGCTATAGGAAATGGTATGAAAGGCCCTGGATAGATCCAGAAACATGGCAGAAACCAGTTAGCCTTTATCTCTGGCTAGGATAATAGTGTTGGTGAAGTTTAGGAGAGTTGTGGTAGTGTTACACTGTGGTCTAAAACCATGTTGGGTTGAGGTAAAGAGGTTGGTTAGTTGTAAATAAGTCATTAATTGATTATGAAAGCATTTTTCAAGAATTTTTGAAAAAGGGGAAAGAATGTCAGTGGGTCTAAAGTTGTTCATGTTGCTTATGGGGACATGATAAAATGAAGTGTTTAGGAGTATGGGTTAAAAAGGATTCTGGTATGGCAGCTAAGGATATGTGGGAAGAGACTAAACAAAAGATAATACAAAAAATGAAAAACTGGAAGCTCTGTTTTATAGATGTGGATAGTAAGATGCAAGCAGTGAAAATGTTTATAGTCCCTTTAGTTATATACACAGGTCAGGCATATTTTTATCAACCAGAGAAGAAGTTGTGGATTGCAATTGATAAATAGTTGAAGGATTTTATCTGGGGAAGAAGAGGGCAAGAGTCAAGTGGGATAAGTTGATCATTCCAATAGAACAAGATGGTTTGGTATTACCCGATTTGAAGAGGTATTTCACAGCTACACAGTTAAGGTTCCTGTACATAGCATAAACAAAACGCTATAATTCAAAGTGGAAAGGGATGATGAAACAACGGGAAGCTAGAGAAATAAGGAGACACTGGGATTTTGATTGCAGATCTTTAAGGAGAATAACAATAATCATGCAGAATATTGTATTCATAAAGTAGCAGAAAGTATTCTAAGAACTTTGCCAACACTGGAATGGAGAAAAGAGATTCTGATGATAGGGATAACTGTAATTAGGGGTACAGAGAATAGGCAAGAGGGGATGGAAATTACTGATGGAAACTGGCAAAGGAAACAATGTATTGGAAGCAAATAATTAAAGAGGAAAAGGTAATAGAATGGGGAGGAGGCAAAGAATTAATTTGGACTGCAGGCCAGAGATTGCCTTCCCTATCAAGGATTGATATCACAGTATAGGCAAACAGAAAGGAATAGGGGCTCCTAAGTGATGTACCAGCACTGGTAGTATTTTAATTTGAATCTAGAACAAAAGTTGCTGTTAAAAAAAGTATAATTAGTAGGGCATATAAAATATTGCATGATAACTGTAAGAATCAATCAGAGGAAGTCTGAAAGGATTGGGAAGAGACACCGGATTAAGCAATTCACCTAGAAAGTCTGGGTGAGCAAATTGGTATAACTAAAAAAAAAAAGATTTCTCTGAGCTATGATACAGAATCAGAACTGCCTAGACATAGTAAGACTTTGCGGAGTTTAATTCTGGTGGCTGCCAAAAAAAGCACTTACTTTAAAATGTAAATCAAAGTCTAAATCAACCATACTAAAAACAGTGAATATAGCAACAGAGATAAAAGAACTGGAAGTGGAATCATTAGAAAAGGGTAGGAGCAAATTACACAGAAAGAAGTGGGAACTGTGGGAACAATAACAGTGGAATAATGATTTGGAGGAGGACTGTTGTTTAAGGGAAGGCAGGAACTGAATAAGCTATGTAATGTTTGACTGATAATGATTGTAGATAAGATTATAAGTGATGTATATAATGTTTGCAACAGAAAATGTGTCAATATAGTATGATTGCCTATGTCATAAGTGATATTATGTGAAAGATTGTCTTGTTTAAAAAAAAAAAAAAAAGTTGTTCGTGTTGTGAGAGGATTTATATGTGTGTTCCCTGGGAGAAGAAATATGGCAATCTCTTGTGACATATATGGGCAGGTGGTCACTAAGTGTTCATGCTAAGGTGCCATGGGAGGTGATATTGTTAGAGTGACTTGTTAATAACCAGTCCAGGGTGGTGGTTTTACCATTTTTCAGACTGATTCTGGTAGGATTAGTGATTAGTTGAAAGAAATTGTATAGGTTTATACTACAAGTCATTACTTCAGTGGTGAGACTTGAATTAACATCACCTAGTATAATTGTCTTTGTGTGTACATTGTGGGATAGCCATGTTAGGATGCATTATTGCTGCTACTCCTGCTTTTTTGTTTACTCTGTCATCTCTAAGGATCTTAAAGCTGATAGGGGGGTATTTCCATATTACTGATATTAGGTTTTATCAGGATTTTGTTATTGCTAATATGTCAGGGGAGTGATATTTTTAAATATTGACATTGCTGACATTTAAATGTTAACATTAGTGATATTTTATAGAATAAGAGGAAGTAGTATGCATTTTTGAAGTAAATAATCAGGAACTTTAAAGCTTGCCACAGTTTGTTGCCTGTAATCTGCTAAAATAATGATAAAGCAACATTTTAAGCAGAAATTAGGGACATCCCTCAAAATAAGGAATAACTGAGATTTAGAGATATTCTTACATCAGGAAGTTTTCAGTGCGTATGTACATATAGTATTCATTGTAAGAAATATGTTCCCTAATCCCAGTTCCTTTCATCTGTGCTGCCTGCTGTTTGACCCTGGTCTCATGAAAATCTACAATTTTTAATTTAGAATAATGCCTCAAAATATTTTAACTATGTATATGTACAAACTTCTTGTTTTTGATTATTAGATTATTTAGCATGTTTTTTTTTTCTTATGTTATTTACTACGACGTTATGATTATTGGGGAGCTTTCACCCTGGATCTAAGCAGAAAATGGGTTTTTCCCAGGAAGAGTTTTATGACTGACAGACACAAATAAATAAGAAAATGCACACTTGTTCGAGTCCTCTTAATCAAATGGCTCAGTAATGGCAACAACTCTTATTTGGAATGATGAGGATATGATGATGATGAAGATAATTTTGTTTATTTGTTTTCTGTCCCTGATTCTGGAATGTATATTAACTCTGTATACATATGGGTAAGGGAGATAATGCTCTTGGCCAAAATAAAATGAGTTAATTCTGCAAATCTATCTCAATATTTATTCAATAATCTGGCTCACTTAAATAACTGCTATTAGTATAAATGGAAAATGTTTAATTTTAAACCCTAACTATGTCCCAGGTGACTTAGGTTTAAATAGTGGCATGGTCATTTAAGGCACTGGGAGGGAGAGATGGGTATGCCCATCCCAGGGTAAGAGCATTTGTCTAGGCATCTGTACAGGAAGGCATGGCCCATACAGTGGGTAGCCCTTGGACATAAACTGGTAAATGCAGGGAAAGGAGTGAATCAAGGGACATGTCATAAATAAAAAAAAAATCCCCTCAATGGAAGCAGTCAATGGCCCTCCCTGGATGCCCTTAGATTGTGTACTGGCCCATGTCTTTCCTTTGGGTATGTAGGAGAGGCTGCTAGACCCTGCAATAGATGGAGGCACTAGGATAAGCCAGAAAACTGAAGCTGAATGGAAACATAAAAACTGACATAACATTGCCTTTATTAAAATGATATTTTATGAGTTTCAGGCACTGTCTTCCTTCCATTAGTCATCTAAAATGTTATATACCCTAGTTTGCAAATCTTAGTTAATTAGTGAAATTCTTCTGGTGGTTATCAGGTTTATTTACTTTCATACTACAAGCTGTTTGATAGTTTTATAGCACCAAGGTAGGAGAAAAAAAGCAATTTTATCTTACAGCACAAAGTGAAAGAATTATGAATTTTGAGACTGACTAGCTTTATGATCTCACTGAGTTTGAAACAACAACAACAAAAAAAGAGCTGCAGGCATCTTGCTGTTTGTTTTCGAAATGTTGGACGAGCAAGGGAGATAAATTTATATAGCTATACACACACACGTATATATATATATATATATATATATATATATATATATATATATATATATATATATATATATATATATATATATAAAATGGAAAATTATTGTGTATTGTTTATTATTCACAGAATGCATATTAATGTTTAGTGTCTTCACAAATTAGTCAAAATGTTTATAATATGTTTATGTCACAGGAAAACTGAAAAACAGACGCATGATTATGCAAGATATAGTTTCATATAAGTAGTAGCTTTATATTTTAAGTGTCTTACAATTACATTCTCTCTATTACCAAGCTGTAGTGTAATGACAGATAATTAAAGACAAAGTAAGTGCTTAAGGAGTTAAGGAATGTTATGTTATGTTTGAAAGCTAGTTTTAGAAAGTTCCTGAATTGTGTGCCAGATTAGTCAACAATATACTCTGGCCTTCTTAGGCTGGGGGATGAGTCTTTGGAAGGATGTCTATGAAATAGTGTGCACTGTACCAAATGTTACAAAGTTGAAGGCCAATAAATCTTAAGCACAGTTGGTCTATGTTTTAAAAAGGCATATTTATGAAGTGTTCATATGAAGGTCTAAGTGAGGCTCACAGGAACATAAAATAATTAAAAATTGAATGATTTCTTGAATGTAATGTTACAAAAGTAACCAAAATGCAAAACGCTGGTATACCACACGCTGATTGAAAATCAGCCAAAGGAATGCAGCTCCAAAAGACACAGTATTCAAATTGATAGAAAATTTTAATAAACAAGATGAAAGTGGTAAGCGCTTTCACTCGTATCTAACGAGCTTCATCAGACCAAACAAATGCAATTAAACTACATTTAAATATATGAATTTGGCGCCAAAAACATCAAGTCTTAAAGCACCAGCCTTACACATTGAATTAATATCTTAAACAACTGCACAATACCCAGTAAGTACATAAAATCCATAAACAATATTATACATATATAAATATATAAAAAAACTTATGAAAAAACATAAAAATATTAAAAATGTTATTGGGTATTTAAATCACTGAATGCTATATTATATAACTGATGTCAATATTAACTTTTTAACATCAGAATAGGTTTGACTGAAATGGAATAATTTATTCCAGGTAGTGTCATAGCATCAGTAAATAGTTGCCACCAATATTCCTTGTATGCTAAGAAATTTTTTATATTACCCCCCCTGGGATCTGCTCGTATGGTATCAATAATGGCAAACTTAAAATAGTGTTCTTCTCCCTGTCTATTGATATGCCTATAAAGAGCATTTTTGGTGTCCTTTGTTCTTATACTATATCCATGAGAGTAAATTCTCTTTTTAAACTGTCTTTCTGTCCTGCCTATATAAAAAACTGGGCAGGACATACATTTAGCTAAATATATAAGCATACTAGTTCTACAATTGCCATTTTTAAATCTAACCACAGTTTTGTTAACATTTTCCAATGTAATTTGTCTCTCTTCTAAAATGTCCTTACACTGATGGCAAGCTCCACATTTAGAGGTGTGTCGGTCATTAGTGTTCTTGGATTGGGATCCATTCTCAAAAATGCTCTTCAAATTTCTGCCCATTTTGTATACAAAATGTGGTTTAGAACCAAGAATATTCAAAATATCCTGCTCAATAAAAAATGTTTGCCAGTACCGCGTCAAAATATTTTTCACAGCTTGTGAATATGGACCGTATTCTACTATACATGCTCTATTAAATTTTGTAGTTATTCTATCCTTGTTACTTGTGTTGGTGTCTGCCGGATTTAATCCAGTAGTATGATTAACACTATTAAGACCCAACAGGGGTAAATACTTCTTCCCCCATTCATCTATGACATATTTGCTTGTGTCAGACATCATCTTTTCGTCATACCCTCTTTCTCTAAAAAGACCAGTAATGAACCGAACTTCGTCAATCATGTCATTATAGTCAGATGTCATTCTGATTTCTCGAATGAGTTGTCCTATAAAAATATTATGTTTAAGCTGTCTGAGGTGATTATTATTATATTCTAAATATGAATTCGTGAAAGTGGATTTTCTATGTATCCTAGATTTAAATCTATTGCCATCAAAGCTAATTAATGTATCCAGGTAAGCCACTCCAGTGCCATTGCATTCCGATGTAAATTTAAGATAATTGGTACTATCATTAAGATATTGTACAAAATTATTAAATGCATCAATATCTCCATTCCATAAGATGTAAATATCGTCGAGGTAACGTGAGTAATACTTGATAGACCCTGAATATACACTGTTAAATATAGTGGCCTCCTCCCAATCAAGCAACACCAAACTGGCATATATGGGGGCACATGCAGCCCCCATAGCCACGCCTTTGGCTTGCCGAAACATTTCCCCTTCAAAGAAAATGTAGTTGTGGTCCAGTACAATGCTCATTAAGTCGACCAACATACTTATTCTGTCCCAACTCAAACCTGTGTGTTTTCTAATACTGTTCGTGAAAGCTGTTAAACCTTCATCCGGGGGAATGCATGAGAACAAATCCACTATATCAATGGAGGTGAACAATAGACCATGACCATCAAGGTGGGTTGGGAAGTTCTTTAAAAATTCCCATGAATCTTTAACAAGATGTTTGATTTCCGAATAAACTGGTTTCAAAAGTGTGTCAATAACTACACCTATAGGGAAAGTTTTGGATTTACTCCCAGAAATAATCGGGCGGAATGGAGGATTGTTAATGTCCTTATGCACCTTGGGAATGCCTACAATTGTAGCCATATAAGGGAAATCTACTGTCAAAAAGTTGTGCAGCTCTTCATCAATTCTATGTTCCAAAAGAAAATCTTCCAGAAACAAGTCAATTCTCCTATATGCAATGTGTATTTCATTTAATGAAACAATAGTGTAATTCCCTGAGTTATGTAAGATATCATGCATAATAGTGCTGTAAGCAAAAGCATCAAACAATACAATTCCTCCACCCTTATCTGGTTTCATAATGCGGATATTGTTGTTTGTCCGCAGCTCACCCAATAATGTCAGTTCATCCCCTATAAGATTATTCTTACTCTTCGTGTTGAAAACTTTATTGTTAAACTTGTATAATTCCCTGCACACTTTGTTTTCATAGTTATGTACCTGTGTGTTGTTAACTGGTATAAAACAACTTTTTTTCTTCAGCTTGTTGTGATGAACAGTATTCTTTTTATGGTCCTTAAACATAAGGGCCAGATTGAGTTTTCTAGTGTATTGTTTAAATTCACTTAAACAATCAACTAAATCAAATCTAGTGGTAGGTATAAACTTCATACCTTTAGACAGCAAACTGAAGTAAGTTGGATCTAATTCAGTGTGGCTATAGTTAAAGATTTTAAAATTATTATATTCACAGACTATCCCTTCCTGGAAAATGGGCATGGTCCCATTGATGTCAGTGTTCCCTGTATTTGAATTTAAGGTTTCTTCTTCCACCCACCCCCTTGTTTCCATTTTGGGAACTGTCTCTTGTTGGGTACCTGAAAAAAATCATTGTCATAACCCTCATTTTCATTAATTAACTGCCCTTCATGTCTGTTAATGTTGTCTCTCCGGCTGATGTTATATTTTTCTTTGTTTCCCCATTTATACATCACATGCCTTTTGTACTGATCAATATCCCTTAAAAGTTTCTTATTTTTCCTATCAAATGCTTTTTTAGCCCTATATTCAGCAGTCTCAAACTGCTTGTAATACAAGTTCTCCCACTGAGGGAAGGCTAAATCATGTAAAATAGTGTTATTAAGTTTTTCAACATCACTAATGCACTTACATAGCTTAATATCATTATGTTTGATTAATAATTTCATAAACTGTATCCCAAAAGAATCAAATAAATCATCAAATTCCTTCTCAACTTCATATGTAATATCAATGCCTATAGGCACTTTATGAAAACGCAACCCCATCGGTACAATATTAATAGAAATACAATGTGCTAAATATGCGTTGTCTAATTTAACTGCATTGATGTTCCCCGGGATTCATGAACCTTGCGCCAGGCGCCCGCATAGCGTCGGCGTTATAAAACCAAATATGGCCACCGAGCGATTCAGGTATGAACCAATCCCACGTGCACTACCGGCGTGCGCCGGACCTGCGCCACCCCCGGCGTAGGTATGCTAAACACACTGTGTGCGGTATTGCACCATGCAAATGAAGGCAAATAGCGATCCACGAAGTGGCGCAGGCGTAGCGTAAGGGCACGGCAATGTAAACCAAAAAAAACGGTTTACATTTACCCAAACATGACCAAGGGGTAACGGAAGGCTGTCAACGCCAGGTATCATACAGGTGCAATATGCCAATGGCGAAAGGCACCGAGAATGTCCAAAGAAAACATGCACAAAATGTAAATAATGACATAAATGGTATGTACGCAGAAACCACAGCAGAACCCCCAGACATGTGCACAGAAGGTGCAAAACAATGAAATAATATGACAATGTCCTAAAAGAGCAGTATAATACACATCAGCTGCACAGCCACCACACACCATAGTATGTATGGAAAGCCTCAACCCCAGCGCAAGGGTTGTCAACGAGTGGCGGCAGTGTTCCGCGCCGTAACCATGTATTAGCAGTCAATGCCATGCAAATGAGGCAGATAATAGTGAATCGCAAAACCGCCGGTGTAAGGATGGAGCAAACGGCGAGCGGTATTACACCAAGAGTGGCCTACACGGAATACATGTCAATCGCAGAGGGGTGTGCCACTGTAGGAGGAAGCACATTGGAGGCCAGCAAACATGGGCTGTACAATGCACATCACAGCAGCAGGACCGGCGTGTGAGGAAATAGATGCGCTGAGAGTACATAATGCGCGCACAGATGCATGTGCACGAGGATGACTACGTTCCCCAACCCAGTCATGGAACGGCCTCCCCGTCAACAACCACGGATATAGGAAGGTAATGCGGAGAATATGAGGAAATGCGGAAGCAGTGTAATTGGAGCCGTAATGAGCAATCAACACCAATCAATCCAGGAAGGGCAAACGGCGGCAGCTGACAACTCTGCATGCAGACTCCGCAAACGGGAAAGGGGAGGCATAGGAATGCAAAGATAGTAGGGGATGTAGCAGAAATGCAAAGAGCAAAGAACCGAAATAGCACAGCCAAGTACAGAGGTAGCATAACGGCGGCGGCAGACAAAATGCATCATATGCCATGTGCCTGCAGGATGCACTGCAGGCAATAGTAGGTGCAACGTGCAGAAACAGTAAGGTAAGATGCAAAGCTAAGCCAATGCAGGCAAGTGTAATGTAACACTAAAGGCAATAGCGTTGCAGTTGCAACGGTAAAACACGGAAGATAATCCACAGATACGGCCGCACAGACACACCCAATGACATCACCGGTATACAGCACAACAGTATAAAGTGTGAATGCACACAACACACAGCGCGATTTCCCAAACGCCGCACCGTAGGGTGTAAACACACAGGGAACTTTTAATATGTATATGTTGGGTGCCGCCGTGGCCGTGATGCATCGGTATGTGTCAGAGACAGACGGAGTTGCGGAGGAGGGTGCCGACAACTACCGTAGGCCTCAGAGGAGAAGGAGAGTGTTCAGACCAAGGGTGACCTACCAGGGGCTGCAAGACCTGGAGATAGTAGAGCGCTACAGGGTGGACAGGGACACGTTACAGCAAATAGTGGAGCTGTGCCGGCCACGCCTGAGAACAAGAGACAACAGAGGGGAGCCCATCCCAGTGGACACAAAGGTATGTGTGAGCTTGCGAATACTGGCTACAGGTACCTTTCAAAGGCCAACTGGGGATATAATGGGCATCTCACAGGCATCAGCATCCAGGGTACTACACCAGTTCCTGGATGCCATGTTACGACATGCCCATGAGTATATAAACTTCCCCAGATCTCAGGAGGAGTTGGCTAGCAATATGCGCCACTTCCACCGTGGTGGCACAATACCCGGAGGTACTGGGTGCGATAGACTGTACGCACATAGAAATCAAGTCACCACCCGGGAGCAGGGTAGACGCTACATAAACCGCAAGGGATACCCTCCATCAATTGCCAGGTCGTGTGCAATGCGCAGGGCATTATCATGGATGTGTGTGCTGGCAGCCCTGGAAGCTACCACGACTCCCATATCTGGCATGCCTCACAGCTGTATGAGGTATTCGCCAGGGGGACATCACACAAGGTCACCTTGTGGGGATGCTGGCTATGCACTGGAGCCGTGGATGATGACACCCATCAGAAATGCACACACACACATGCAAGAACGCTTATAATGAGGCACACGCACAAACCAGAATAATCATAGAGCGTGTGTTTGGGATGTTGAAATCACGGTTCCGTGCTTGGATACATCCGTGGTGCCTTGCAGTACTCTCCAGGCACATGTGCCCACATATTCATAGTATGTTGTATGCTACACAATATGATTCTGCGGAAACAGCTGCTGCAGGGACATAATGGTGTAGGGCCACCAAGCCCGCCACAACTGCCAAGGCAAGCACAGGCACAGGGCGCTCAGCGCCATGAACACACTGTGCCAGCCCCAGTAGGTAGACGGAGGCGCACCCAATATGCCTATGCCTTGGCAAAGAGGGAACGATAGCACATACTCTGACAGCGTAGGCCCCATGGACTGACACCTCCCTACCTGCACACACAGTGAAATGGACGCCACACAAACATGTCCGCCCGTAATGTGTACCGTATGGGCGGACGATGTGTGACTCCAACATAGGCACCACCCAAACACTGCACACCCAATAGCCAGCGGAGCATCGAACGCCAACACCTCAACCGCGCCCGGTCCTACAGCAGACGGCGAGCCGTATGCTGCCACTTTCGCGCAAGTCGACCACATATGTACTTATGTGCATACACAGATACGGAGATAGATATCATCACACACGAGAAATATATGTACACATACACAGATATAAAGTACAACAGGTAAATATGGAATCCCAGGGATGCAAGTTTACAGAGAAGTAAGACGCGAAATCTCCACATAGTAAACATAGTGAACGACAACCCGATCATCCGGGAGGGTGGGCAGAGCAGGGAACGCCAGCCATGGAAATGTCAACCTGCATCAATGCATATCCGCGGGTCGGGATGATCGCCAGGCCACGGTACAGTAACAGGACATGTGCGTGTCATATTCATAGGATATGAGTGCGGAGGTACACACCGCCGCCGGCGATGCGGTAAACGTAGGTACTGTGTGCAACCGTCGGTGCGAAAGCGGCTATATGTGTATGTGTGAGGTGAGGTTGTCGTGTGTTCCGCTGTGTGTGTGTAATGTGTGTGCCACTGTAAAATGTGTATGTAGGTGACATGTCACAGGCGGAGTGGAATAACATGCGTAGGCATACAGTACAGGAACCACAGGCGTATGTACAGCAGTACCCACAAAGTACTACTGAGAGCTCCTCAGTGGCTAGGCGCGTGGCGACGTAAAACGATGCAAAGCGGAAATGTCCCAGAATGTACCACAGGACCATAGCCAACAGGAGATGCAAAGGACGCATGTACAAACCATGCCCGTATGTATGGCGCCATATGGTAGACTCAACACGACGATACGTCGGCAACGTTACACAGCATCAGGCATGTACGGCGAAAATACGCATGTGCTATCCCGGCACCGATCGTGGCCACGTACCGTCCCGTAAATACCGCTGTGTGTTCCACGACTGTTAATTAAGCAAGCGCCACACGAATAGGAGGCAACCGGTAGCATACAGGCCGCCCCAAGTATAGGACCACAATCACCGTGAATTACCCGTGACAAAATGCCAATGGATAGTAGGCACGTACGAACATCCGCAGATATATAACCGATGTGAAGGAGGAATACATGCAGGAAGCACACATGCAGGCGAAACCGACACCACACGACATCAACAAAACAAACACTCCCAGAACAACAGACAGGTAACCTGCAGCTCCCCAAGCAGGGATGGAGCACACACACAAGCATACCGTATGTATTAATGCAAGGCCCACACCCCGCACCCGCCACCCACATCCGCAGATATACCCCATCGCACATATCAAAGGGATACCAGCCGAAACCGTAGCAAAAACATACAGGCAGTCAATGACAGCGCCATACCCGCAACAACCCGCGTGGGAAACACTAGCAGCAGCTGATGCATCTCTGCATCCGTTGTGTACAGGAATATAACAGCTATGTTACACATCCGAATGCACAATGCCATCGACAGACGCCGCCAGGACACGGACACCCACATGTCGAACAAAATACCATACCCAACACACACAATCCACGGCTAACACCACAGCGAAATGTACCTGACACCACACATAGCGGATGCAGTCACACAAACATGATACAATACATAGCATCCCCACGAAGGTAGTGCAAATAACCAACGCCCACACGAGGAATGAACCATGGCCTACTACCGACGCGTAACGCATTTAATAGAGGGGGTGCACCGCTGATATGCGCATAAGTACACACCGATGAACAGCTATTGGCGTGATGAACCCACATGCCTCAGGTGACGACGGATATAAGGAAGACTCCCCGGATATTCAAACCATATGTTCATACCGAACAAATACTGAAGACAACACTAACGTGTATTAAGCAAGTAGCGAGGAATACGGAACAAAAGACCGGAAAGGTATGTCGAACCCACGTGATGTACTGGTGTCTAACGCATGATACGTATGACGAATCTGCACTGTATGTGAACGGTGTGTGTAGGTAAAGATACCTGTCCATCAGGCATAGAGTGGTAAAAGGTGGTTATGTAGTGCTAAGTCGCGGAGCATACCAACGACTGTGGACAACGTGTGCACAGCAGTGGGACAACATGTACACAGCCGATAACTCAAGGTCCGCCATAGGGATTTCAAACACAGAACAATGCCACCACCCACGCTGATGCTGGCAGTGGATATTCAACAATGAAGTGCCACAGCAGGGGATAGGACATGTATGTATAGTGTCACAGCACACATGTGTATGGGCATATACCGCCGATGTCATACGGAATGTGCGGAGGACGTCCACGTATGCCTCGCAGTAGGGGTGACTATGTCAAGTATGTGTAATGCAAAGCTGTCATGATGGATACGTTCAGAAATTATAGACAGTATCACAGGCATAGCATGCATGATGGAGGGATGGCCTAATGTTATGTACATGAACAGGATATGTATGGCCTGCACATATGGGACAGAGTAGTAGCAGAATAGGTACCCGAAATGGAGGGAACAGCAAGTAACCATGTCCAAACGTTCTGTAGCAGGTGCAATGTGTGCAACAATGACGTCCGGCAGGGCCGTGTGTAAACACATGTGCAATGTACACAGTAGTGTCACCCCCCCCATGGTAGTGTCCACTGAACAGCAGAGGTGGATGTCAACTGTATGTTTATACAGTACTTCCGCTGTGGTGGTACCATGGGTCTGTGTCACCCTACCAGCAAGGGAACTATCACATGACCAGTGACACAGTGTGTCCCTGTGGGATGTGCACAGGACCTATGTCCCACAGCACGGTGTGTGTCCAGTCTGCGGAGGTCACACAGACGCCCAGGCTGAGCAATGTGGTATGTATGCACACATGCAGGAGTGCTCCATTCACCCTGCCCACTGCAAACGCCATGTAGGAGTACTACATGCATCAGTAATGTGGAGAACATGGCCCATGGCATAGTAGATGACACCCCTGTGTAAGTGGTATGCAGGTGAGTACTGATATGTTTCACGACTGTCATTTGCATATGTAAACTGTCTGAGCCAGGTAGACATCACGGCATGACTATACTGTGACATGTAAAGTTGTATCCGTTGTGTAAGGTACACCACACATGTGTTATTGTAACACTGCCCGCGTGTACATGTGTGTATGGCACAGGTACAAGGGCACACAATGTACCAGCAAGACATACAGTCCAGAAATGTGTGGCCCTGCACATGTGTACCCACGCCACAGTGGAATATGGCAACCACAGCACCATGTGGGGCATGTGTGTGTACAGCAAACATGTACAATGTGATATGCATGTATAGGGACAGTATCCATGTGATACACAGTGCATGACTGTCACTATGCAAAGGTGATGTGTATGCACTATGTGTGATGTAACTGACGCAATGACATCTACATGATATAACTGCCACACCGACACCTGTATGGTTGTTAGCAGTATGAGTAGGTTGAGCTAGAATGCTGCCAGGTATGTAGATGTGGTATATGTAGGCATGGACAGTACTCTGTGACAGCATGTAGTGTATGTAAGCAAATAGTGAGCATGAGGGGCCACATGACTGAGGACTGTGCAATGTCACATGTACCTGACATGTTGTAGGTAGCATGATATGCCTGCACCACTGTGTGACCTGTACAGGAGTCACATGGCGAACATCCTGAGACATAGGGTACGATGTGATGCTGGATGCGCATATTGGCAATACCAGAATGTGTAATGGCGCTGAAGGGCAAAGAGGGATAATGTCTGATTTGTTACCCTCTGTACCACACCAACCACCCATGCAATGGTATGACAGGTGGCCAGCATGTGGATGTGGTGTGCGGTGGCGCACAGAAGCCCAACAAGGGTGCCAGTAAAGGCATGGAGGTTGTCAATGAGTGTGTGAAGCATGTATGTGAGGATGTGGCCCAGTGCCATACTGAATGGCCCAGTCATGGGTGTACAAATGCAGCCCCATATGTGCAATGCAGTACCACCCATGTGTAGTGTGATAGATGTGGTAGTGTAGTGGTCAGGGTACACAACGTCCATGAACGGGCTAGCAGTCAATTCAGTGTGCTGCTGCAGAGACATATAACAGCCAGGTGGGCGGGATACAACAACCTCGGAGATCGGAGGTGACATTGGGACCGTGTCCTAGGACATAACGTGTGCATGGCGGTACCATGTATGTGTCTACAGGGTTAATACAATGTCCAGCCATGGATTGGAACCCTGTAGTGAGTGAGAGTGTGTATTGTTGGTAGGTACCCCATTGGCAGGCACGATGCCAGCAACATCTGTGTTGGCAATGCCTGCATGAGTGTTGTATGCTGCATTGAATGTGGATGTAACCAAACAGCAGAGACATACCACCACACTGCGTGAGGGCCCACACTGCAATGTATGGCAGTCATGTGTAGGTAGCTAGCTGTGGAGTATGTGATGCACCATGAGGACCCACCATGACTGTCAAGTGACGCACCACGCACATGTGAACATAACTACCGTGCAACAGCCTGCACATGTGCTCATACAGCACATGTGCATGGAACAGGAATACCACTGTGGCGTCTGTGAAAAGGCCAGTACCAGCATGTCTCTGTGTGGAACAGCATGGTCCCTACCAGTGCGTAAATGTAGCGGAAGTGGACTGTGATATGTGTTGGCATAGTCACGTATACTGTCCATCGTACGGGTGCCATGCCATTAACTACCTCCATCAGCGGACGTCAGTAGTACCGGCTGTAGAGCGCATGTACCATGCATGCTGCGATGGTCGTGTGTCTAGGGCATGGCTAGCAGGGCTGTGAAGCATGGATGTTCAGCAAACAGAGGGGGGATGTCTGTAGGTATAGCACACAGACACATGGAGGTATGGTGCATGCCGAGGGTAGTGTAGGTATGGTATGTGTCGTGTAATGTGTCACCCAGCTATGCGTACTGCATGGCCAAGCATGTGTGGGTACATGGGAGTCCATACTAGGGAAGTGCGTGTTGCTGTCAGTACATGGCAGTAGCAACTGTCCCAGGTGCAATGTACAGTATGACAACATGGCCAGCATGTAACCTGTGGTGTACAGTGTATTCACCATCGCGTGTCACAATGTGTGTAGTGGTCACGAACATGGGTATCTGAACATGGATTACCTATGATGCAATGTGTCACGGGAATATACAGTATGTGTGTAAATCACTGTGTGGTGTGGGAACCACCCACCCGTGTGTGTTGCAGTCCAGGTATGTGCCTGGGAGGTATGATCTGTGTACAATCTGGACTGGCAGGTGTGCTGTGTAGGGCATGGAGGCAGGTCACAGGCACCGCAGATAAATGACATGCGTGCCATACTGTGTGTGCAGTGCTTGTGTACAGCACAGTGGAGGGTGTAAGCATTGTCACACATCACTGCATGCTGTGCCTGCCTGTGACAGCCCTGCTGGAGACACACATGTGACACTGCTGCACAGGCAGCATAGCATGTGAAGATGTACATGTGGGCTGCACACCCTAGGCAGATGTCCGCAGGTCATGTGTGCCACGGTAGTGTGGTTGACCACGACTGTCAGACTGGACAAACACCACATGCCTGCATAAGTACAGTACGACCATAGTCAACATTTCCAGTGACAGAGTAGGCCAATGTACAGTATCCCTGCGTGCAGACCACTGGCTACTGGACACCAGGCTAGACACACACCCGGAGGGTTAATTCACCATTGAGCCATCACATGTCCCAGTCCATGTGGCCTGTACAATGTCATCACAGGGTGGTCACAATAGCAGGTGGCAAGGCAGACACGGTGTACCAGGTGATGTGTCATGCGCGCATATGTTGAGTAGCACAGCCATTCACATGTCCGCAACATACTGGTGCACGATGTATACTGTTACATGATGTGTGGAACAGCACTGTCACCCACCACAGGGCCATCTGACACAGGTGTGTTGTGACAGGCGTAACCCATGTTCGCACAGGATACACACTGCTGTTGTACGCAGCCATGCTGGTGGCTACCAGTGGTACATGCAGTGGTCATACAGACATACCGCACACAGTGTTCATGCAGGAATGTCCATTGTCGTGGACGATGTGTTGCTATGTGAAGGTAGGTGTGTGTTGTGAATGTTACACATCCAGATGACACCATCTGGCGCAGTCATGGTCGACAACACCATCACACACATCCACAGCAGTCAGAACCCAGTCGTGAGAATGTGTGTCAGTCACCCTCGTACTGTGTGACATATGTGCACATGGCGGAACACCTCCCACTGTCATCTAGGATGGCTACATGATGGCTGGAATGTGCTGTGGAAATGTACAATGCTGGTAGCCCAATGAAGTACCTGGAATCACACACAGTACGCTATGGCAGCCATGTAAACCATGCACAACAATGACCACCCAACAGACACAAACAATGCGTTGACACGTGGAACATGTGCACATGACAACCCCCAATGAGGTATGTTGCACATATTGATGTACAATTGTCATCTATGGCCATAGCATGGATGCAGACACACATACCCCACAGGTAGTACCACGTGATGTAGGTAGGGGGGCATTGCCCGTGTACATGTGACAGTAGCTGTACAGCCACATGTCATGCATAGCCGCCATGTAGGGTAGCAGTGGCATGTGACCGCTGGACATGCCCGTACAATTGACCATGTCCCACAGGTGATGTGTTATGTGTGTACCACATGTGATGTGCCGACAACAATCTGTGACGTGTACGGCTGCTGGTGTACCTGTGTGACATTGTCTGTGATGGGTGCAAAGGCATATAGTATCGTATTGCATGCCCACAAGCCCCACATAGGTGCATAGCCTGAACATACAATACAAGGAGGGTGTGGGATGATAGCAACCCACAGGAGGAGATGGGTACGGGCGGCAGCCCACAACCACATGTGCGGGTACGGTGTTCACGTCCACGACACATGAGCATCTGAGAGGCTAGCGTTACAGCTGTACAGGGTTGCATGCATATATGTTCAGCAACATCCCTGTGTGTCCCACCACTGGCCCGTGGACCGATGGACACCAACCAAATGTGCAGATATGATATGTGCACAGCACATCACAGATGCCTACTGTAGAACAGGCTTACTGTGTAGACATGTGCACAGTACGTCTGCGCCAGCTGCAGTCAAACACATTATGTGCTGAACCACACCAATAGTCCAGGCCATGCCACACATGGAGGTGCACGCCTCTGTGTAAGTATGGCTGTGAATGTGTCACGCGTAGGAGTATAGCTGTGTCACTGTTGTGAACAACAATATGAATGGGTTGTATGTGTGAGGGGTGCGTCATATGTGTATGGTCAGATTGACGATACCAGCAGTGACCCTGCTATGTGAACATCCCTGTCCCCATACATGGATACCTATGCTGTGCCCAACACCACATTCACAGAGGGAGGGATGGCGGTGTGCAGTGCAGCAGCAGACATGGGGTGGCAGCAGGCACTGGATGTACACATATGTGGTGCCCACATCAGTGCAGGCAACCATCCATGTGCACGGGATAGCGGTGTGTGTCCACATACAGCACTGTGTTGATCAATATCCCAGCACATAGCACCTGCCAGGGTTACAGTGTATGCATGGATGTGTGATACCTGCATGCACCAGACACACCCTCAGCAAGCAGGCGGCAGCCTACCTCGCTTGAGGCCAGTGTCCACACCATGGTGATAGACATGTTGAATGTCCATATACACATAGCAATGACATATGGAATGGACAGCCACCCTGTCAATATCTTCAACCCCCAGGTGGATCACAACCCAGTGCCATGTATGTGGCATACCCTGCCATACCATGCAGCCCTGCCCAGCAAGGCTGCATGAGCTATCACAGTCCTACATGGTGCAATGGACAAAAGGCACTCTCACTATCAACCATACACAGCAGTAATGTGGCGGTGATGCACCCTGTGGTGTTCCAGGTGCTGTGTGTTGCTCTGGACAATGTGCGTGTGTACATGCTATGCATGGCCTTTCCTGCTAATGTGTCATGGTTACACATTGTCCTATGTCTATCACATGTGCAACACAGGTGAGCTGTGGCAAGTTGTCCAACACCCGCACAGTGCTGTGTGGATGTACATGGCACAACACATGCATGTGCAGGTGTCCATGTGTATGTGTACAGTGCCACTGCTGACGTTCACAATGGCTACGGACGTGATGTTTACTGACATATACACAGCGTCCAGGTGAACAGTAGCACCGACGTCACATGGGGACCCATGCCAAGTGATATGGACACAGGTGCAGCCAGGTACACATGTCCACAGCAGGCTAACATCTACATGGTGCGTGTACAGTGTGATGGGGTGGCACACAGATATGATGTGACACCCACTGCTGAATGGTGTGAAGCCAACACATCGGCTGTGTCACTGCCACGATGACTTTCACAGAATACTGTGCAGATGTTGTACATGTCATAGCAATGTATTTCCAACAGTATGCCAGCACAGCAGTGTAAATGTGACCTGCCACCATCATTATGTCTTACAGATAATGCCACGTTCCCGGCTTCCCGCATTCAGCCGCCAGGAGGATGAGGTGATTATACCATACCTCCATTCAAACCACAACATCCTATTTAGTCATGTGCCACACCAGGCCCAGCAACGAGAGGAGATGTGGCAGGAGATGTGCAGGAGGGTGAACAGCCTGGGCGGATACAACCGCAATTACCAACAGATCCGCAGGCACTGCACAGACCTGATCCAGCATGCAAGACAGCGTGCCGCTGCAATCGCCAGACATCAACGTGGGACAGGTGGTGGGCCACCAACCCAGCCCCCACTCACAGCCACGGAGGAGCTCCTGGCCAGTCTGGGGACACCCACGGAACAACACGCAGAAACTCTTGCGTCCATCGTGGAGGTGGGTGTCTCCCAAACTATGAGCTCGGAGCTGCCTGGTAAGTCAGTGTTGCATGTTTGTATGATAAGCGACGTGGGAGTGGGTGTCATAGTACAACACATAATATAGCAACACATGCCAGGTATATGGCCACACAAGATGCATACTACAGTATGCTATGTTGTGTTACCAGACATGTGCATAGCACATGCTAACTCACAGATGCATGATGTGACATGCACAGTGCTGACTGTGGCGATAGTAATGGATAATGTGTATACCTTTGTGTCATCCCTTTACAGGTATCGCCTGGCGGTCGCAAAGACAAGGGTCTGTCGCAGGTAAGTCTGTTGCTAGTCAAAGGCATGATACGGTGTATTGATATTCCCCATGTGTCCAGGCATGACATGCACACCTGTGTGTGCCCCAGTCACGGTATACAGGTTGCACCACCCGACACACACACCACCCATGTACAGTAGATACAACCGTTAGCGTAGAGTGGCATGACACCACACAACCTATTGGTGTGTTACGTGCAGTCAGCTATGCATACAATGGTGTCGGTGTTCCACAATGGCTGCATGTGTAGTATGCATTGGTATGCCTCTGCAGTATGCACACAGTACCACATAGTGAGCTGTGATCTGGCCAGAGCACAGGTGTTACCAATGTGACCTATGCCCCTGCATCAGGTGCACACGCTGTGACATGGCACATACCATGTCCCATGCACGTGGATGTCTGTCTGCAACATTTTCACACCATGACATGACCTATGCACGACATAGCAGACATCCACACTGTCTGCATATCCGTAGGGAATGTGACACCTTAGACTAGTATGGTTGTATGTGACATGGGCCACCACAGGGCCGTGTGCACGATGTCCACCACACACAATTGTCAATGACCCAGACAGACAAGGCCATGGGCGATACCTACAGGCATGTTGCCACACAGTACATCCACAGTGGGTATTCACTGTTGCACCCTGTACACACATAGTGGGCTCATCACTGTAGTGGACCCCCTGGACATCTGATGTGATACACCAGTGACATGGAATGCCTGTCCACAGCTACTACAGGTGCCACCAATGTCCACCATATACGTGCTGCTGAGCAGCTGAACTGACTTTCAGACATGGCAATGTAATGCGTCCAGGTCACGCATCGCACAGAAACATACCTGTGTCCTGCTACTGTGCAGTGGCACAGTGCCCGCACTCCACACTGTACAGCTATGTATACAGCTCACACCAACCGCACCTGCACAGACATCCCTGTTACCCATACATTGTATCTGTAGACTGTACACATAACACTGCACTGTGACAGCTGTTGTGATGTGGTGGGACACCATTGTCACATGTCCACATGATACCGCACATGTTTGCAGTGTACATGACATAGTGTCGGCAGCCATGTGTACTGTCAACTCGCCCGTGGCCACACGGTGTATCACGGTGATGCATGCAAACTACCATGAATGTGTGTACTGCATGCCTACTAAAAGACACCTGCCTGTTGTAGTGTACCCACCAGGGCAGTGTGCATACTGCCACTATGAATGTCTGGTCTGCATTCACTGGTCTGTGCTGTGGGAATGCTGCATGCCACCTGCAATATCACATGCATGATGTGTCTGTGTGTGTGTGTGTGTGTGTGTGTGTGTGTGTGTGTGTGTGTGTGTGTGCATGTCTGTATTGTAACGGACGGTATGTCTTTGTATTGACAGGTGCTGTAGGTGAGTTCCCTCCTGCGGTCCATCTGATGCTAGTGTCCACACAGATACTAGTGGTGATGACCATGTGCATGAGGCACAGGCAGGGTCGCCACAGGCAGACACTGTGCCATTGGAGAACATCACACTTACGTCCCCTTCATCCCTGCACACGGTTCAGATGCCGACACATACCCCAACACCGCTGCCCATGGATGACGGTCAGTCAGCGGCTGTTGGCACCGAGCAGGAATGTGTGGTGGCTGCAGAAGGTGTGGGTACACACGATGTTGCCAGTGTAATGACTGGTGCAGTGCCACACAGGCATGTGGCAGGTGCTGCTCGTAGGGGAGCACCACTAGACATACACCTGCCGTACAGGATGCAGCAGCTGGTATAACCAGACGCATGTTCCAGACTGTAATGGCGGCGCAGGCACGTGCCGAACGGCAGAACCAGGAAGGGCAGAGGCTGCAGAGGTCTGCAATCCGCTCCTTGAATGACAACATCCAGTCATTGGCGAATGCCCAACAGCATCTTGCCGATGTTCTGGATAGGAGATTGGGTGAGATGGCTGGGATCCTCGACCGAGGCATGGCCATCCGTGAGCGTGAGCTGTCCGTGCTGGAACACATGGTAGGGGTGAGGCATAGGGCACGTGGGTGTGGGCCAGTAACACCAACAGGTGCAGGTCAGCGTGTGCGTGCCACCTCCCATGCCCACCCACACAGTGCTGGTAGCAGCAGCAGTGCAGCTGCTACTACACCAACCACACCAGGACACAGCAGGCCACGTGGACGTGGCCCTGGACGGCCCCGGCGTGGGCACGTTTCCAGCGGACATGTGACATCGGAGAGTGGACAGTCCGCACCGGCACCCGGTAGTGCCCGTGCGACCCCAGGCAGGCGCTGGTCACGCCGCAGGCGGACACAGTGAGCCGTAACACCTGCACTGTACAGTCTGGGGCTGTCAAGCATACCCCGTAGGCATCACAGATGACTGAACCGTGTACACACAAACCCACACACAGCAAACACAACTGTAGGGCTCCACCACATCCACATGCAATCTACACAGTCATGCCCAGTCAATGCACAGGCCCTTACACACACACATGATGTCATCCATTGGTACAGCCCATGCCTGTGGCACACATATCACCCTGTGCATATGATGAAGTCTCTGCCGCAGAACTGTGAGCTACACCATCGGTGCACGGTTATGCAAACATATTCTGATGCACAGGGTGGACAAGATAGTGAGAGGTGTATGTGATACCTGTGTCCGCATAGTACGTGATGTGTATGTTGTGGTGTGTGTGTATGGCTGGTGACAGGTGTGTATGTGATGTGGGTTGTGCACTGACATCATGCAGCAGACATACCATGTAGGGCAGGTGCAGCATTCATTGATCTGTGTACACAGTATGCGTGGTGGTTACATGTGTAGCACCATGTTGGTTCAGTTAACCCGTATGACAATGATGGTGTACTTGCATGTGCCTACTGGGAGCACTGTTATTAGTTCCCCACGTAGTCATGGGGTACCCACAGGCATGTCTGGCAACATCAGCATAGCACAGGTACCCGCAACCGCATGGACCCCTACATAGGTACATAGGCGCACATGTACATACCAGGCTATGTGCCCTACGACATGTGTAGACCTAGCATGACTGTGTGTGGCTGCTAACACCCCTTAGGATGGGGATGCCACATGCATCAGTCCCCAGTCCCTCGTCCAGCACTGACACACGGATGATGCCTGGCGATAACTATGTTCACACATCCACACATCATGATTACTCCTGGACGAAGGCAGTCAGGGCCTTTCCTTAACATGGGCTGGCACTCCTCTCCGTGTTGTAGGGGGTCTCTGGCCGTTGACCCTGTTCCCCCAGCACGTCCCACTCATCTTTGTGGTGAGGTGTCTGACAGTCGCTTCTGTGCCCGTGTTTGCCTGGAGCCTAGGAGGTGGAATATGCCCATGTCACCCAGGTCGGACATGGCCGTGTATGCCAGGCACAGATCAGCACAGAGCAGATGTGCTGGGAAGGTATACAGCCGGAGTCCCCTTGGTCGTGCAGCTTGTGACACATGTCCTAGCACCGCCATCCCCGCGTTGTGGAACGCTTGTGGTCCTTCCGAGTGCTGCAGGTGTCAGCTTCGGTACAGGCCAGATGTGCCATCGTACGCAGTCATTGCTCTGGTGTGTGATGTGTACAGGGGTACAATGAACACCCCTGATGTGGATGCGATTCCTTCCAGACCAGGTGGCCACAGTGGAATGTCTTCACACCCACATTGCCATTGTGTGTGTTGACAGAGGTTACCGACAGGTGTGGTACCCATTTCCATGTACATGTCCACCATTTTGAATGGCTTACCACCTACATGTTACATTGGGCCGAACATGTCCTTCACACTGGGTAGGTCTGCACCTTCTCTGGCATGTAACAGCAGGCCATGGCTCTGGCACCAGTTATCCATGTCTATGACGCCCTAGGTGGATGTCTGTGTCACATGGGGTGTTGGGTATGGTGGCCGGTGTGTAGTCATCTGCATACCTTGTCTGCCACAATCCCCCTATGATTGCATGCACATTGGAAGGTCGAATGCCACATGGCAGGGGGCCCAGGACTGAGCCCTGTGGGCCTCCACTAGAGACCAGATATGAGTCTGACACGGCACCAGGAACACCAACCCTGTGTGGTGTGACCTCCAACCTTTCTGAGAGCCATCGGGTGACATATGTCCCCACATGTACGCTGGCAAGCCTTTCCATGAGTCCCATGTGGAGTGTACTCTGAATGCTCCCACCAGGTCATGGTACTGTGTGCAAACCCACGTATCACCATCAATGGCCTTGGTGACCACTCCAGACAGGACGAGCAGGTTCGGGAGGCAGGATCCGCCCTTGACTATGTTGTTGTGGGTATGTTCCGCATTGGCTGTACACCGCTGTCTGTGTCCATGGGCACCTGTATGGACCTCACCACAGCTTTGCAGACAAGGCTTGTCAAGCTGATAGGGTGTGGCTGTCTACAGTCCAGAAGAGCACTACCCTGGCATAGTGGGACCACAGATGCCATATGCCATCCATCGGGGACATAGCCCATAGTAAGGCTAACATGACACAGTGGCCTCATGTGTGGGTCGAGGGCCTCAATGAGGATGGGTAGCACACAGCCAGGGACACCATCATTGCCCATTGGTGCTGTGTCAACCGCCATAGAGATATGAGATCACTCCAGGCCATATGAGATGTTTCGGAGGCTACACTCTGGTGGGATGGATATCTCCCCTCTTGGGGAGATGTATGCATGGAACATGTCCGCTGGTTTGTTGACAATGTCTGTGGGTGCAGTGACCGTTGTACCATTCTGGACCATTCCCAGCCATGTCTGTGCGCCCCCAACCATGTCCTTACCACAGTTAGGGAAGGCCCTATGGTTGTCTCATGTGCCCTCTGCAGTACCACTCCCACAAGCGGCCGTGGATGATTGTATGTGTGGCCGTATGGTGACGCCGGTATGAATGGGAGATGGTTTCCTGGTACTGACATTGCTCTGTCATGTATTAGCTCCAACTGTTGATGTACAGCTTGTCAGTGGCTGGGGTCCACCACACCATGTGCCTACCTGTGGTGGACAAGGTCCTGATGTTATCATGTTCGCCTGGTGCAGACATGCATGGGGGTGCTCAGAGAAGGCATTCGTAAGGCGGTTGGCAGTGTGGTCTGTGTTCAACACTGGCATGGAGGACTTGTACAGTACCACACCGGTCGTATGATGTGTGTGGTTTGTTGTGGAGAGGTCATCACTGAGGTCCCCCATGCCAGTGTTGGGTGCAGGATGTGGATGACCAGTGGATCCACTATATGGTCTGGCATCACCATTGAGGGCTGTACATCCTGTGTGGGGCATATCCTCACCATGTGTGATGGGCAGAACTGTTAGACATCCCCCCTAGTGTGTATGGTGCATGGCTGTTTAACAGTGGCCAGGTGTGAGAACACCTGGGACCGGTGGCGTAGGGTGTTGTGCCATGGGTAATGTTCCCAGTCTATGTATGGGTGGTTGATGTCACCCAATACGGTGCTGTTGTGAGAGCATGCACACTCACCAGTGTCCTCAGGACATCTGTGCAGGTATCCTGTGTTTGGGAGTGTGGTCTGTAGCATGCAACAAACTGTAGTCCAGTCCTACCCATGGTTAATTGCACCTAGATATTCCCCGCTGCAACGGCCATGTCTGTGGCAGGGCCGGGTTGCTGTTGTGTGGCTGGACACACACAACGGTCCACATTCTGCCACCCATGCCGTCGCACCATGTGTATGCATGTCTGCTCTGTGCCGAGTCTAAGTGTCTGAGCATGCCCAGTAGGCAGCTGTGTAGATAGACACACAGCACAGTGCACACCGCCCGACTGCAGTTATACCCGGGTGCATGCCTGTATCCCTTCGCAATGGCCACGCCTGTGGCATGGCCAGGTTGCTGTTGTGTGGCTGGACACACGACGGTCCACATTCTGCCACCCATGCCATCGCACCATGTGTATGCATGTCTGCTCTGTGCCGAGTCTAAGTGTCTGAGCATGCCCAGTAGGCAGCTGTGTAGATAGACACACAGCACAGTGCACACCGCCCGACTGCAGTTATACCCGGTGCATGCCTGTATCCCTTCGCAAACGCCACACCTGTGCCATGGCCCGGTTGCTATTGTGCGGCTGGACAGCCACGACCGTCCACATTCCGCCACCCATGCCGCCGCACCATGTGTATGCATGTCTGCTCTGTGCCGCGTCTAAGTGTCTGAGCATGCCCAGTAAGCAGCTGTGTAGATAGACACACAGTACAGTGCACACCGCGCACGACTGCGTTGATACCCCGTGAGCATGTCTGTCTCCCTTTTGCAACCGCTAGGTGTGGGAGGCATGGCCAGTACACCGCCGGGTACAGACGACAGTCGCCACCGATGTCTGCTACTATGCGTGTAGCCATGGCCAATGGCATCCTGCATAGATATGGTGACCATACAGGTGACACATGTGTGGCTGTCATGCCACATTGGTTGCCTACATCCTGCACGCTGGATGCCCTCTCATAGGGTGAACTGTCATGCGGTGCATCCCGTATTCCTGTCGTGATGTACTGATCAGTAGTTACTTGGTATTCCCGACTGCAGCACTAACGTGTTACTGTACGGCGACCTTGGGATGGTAACAGGCTGCGTGACTGCGCACTCTGACTTAATTCCCGATCGGGCGCATTGCCTCTGCAGATGATACCACCCACGTAGGGGTATGCCTCCTGACAGCGCTGTGCTCAGTAAACTCGGTAGCGCATTCTGTAAATGCTTCATACTGTAGTGAGTTCATGTAGATAGGCGTAGGTTCGACTCCCGGCCCTTCCGTGTGTGTGTGTGTGTGTGTGTGTGTGTGTGTGTGTGTGTGTGTGTGTGTGTGTGTTTCCAGCTGCCTCTGTGAATGAACATGCTTTTAGACGCTTCGCAACACATACCTTGGCTATTGCCAGCTATTGTCTTGCGGGTGATGTCACCAGCCTAGAAGTATGCCTCTGACAGCGCAGTGCTCAGTAAACTCGGTAGTGCGTTCTGTAAATGCTTCATACTGTAGTGAGTTCATGTAGATAGGCGTAGGTTCGGCTCCCGGCCCTTCCGTGTGTGTGTGTGTGTTTCCAGCTGCCTCTGCGGATGAACATGCTTTTAGACGCTTCAAAACACATACCTTGCCTACCAGCAGCCATTCCTGTACGGTTGTTGCCACCCACCTGTACATGTGCCTCTGCTGGTGCTGTACTGGGTGGTCCACGTGGCATACCATACCATACCTGTTGTATGCGTTTGTGCGGTTGGGTATGTGGGGTGTGGTCAATCATCATCGTGCCACATGTGTGTGTGTGTCCAGGCTCCCAGCTGCATGGGTTCATATGGTATGGCTTTGAGGTTTACGGAACACCCATAACCTGGCGCCATCCTTGTGTTTGTGGATGGCGGACGCAGCTCGTGTACTGCTTGTGTGCTTGTTCTGGTCGGCGACCTCCGTGGCGTGTTCTCCACGTGCACCCTACTATGGTGTGGTGGGGGTGCTGTGTACATTACACTGACGAGCCTGCCGGATGTGTCCGTCTGTATCTCTTTCTTTGTATATCTATGTACCTATGTTGTTGACCATGGACAGCTGTCTTCCCCATGTATCGCATATTTGCACGGCTGACACATATAACTGTGGTACGTTGCATATCCACACATTGTCCATGCACCGTCCGTATTCCAGAACACCTCATAGACATCTGCTGGATTACGTGGCAGACAGCTATCCTTGCTGTCCTGACACTGTACCCATACACGACATACACCTTGTGTGTACTTGCCTATTTATGGTGTGTGTATGTCTAACTGTGCTGTATGCATGGCCGTGTGTGTGTCCCACTATAGCCATGTGTGCAGCTGTCGCCACTATGGGTATCCTTGTGGACTGCTGTTACATGTGCACATCTGCACATACCTGCAGACTGTACTACCGCTGCCCTAGGCTGTGGGGCTACATGGCGCACGCCACCACAACACATGGTGCACCCATCTTGGTATACCTACATGACACGCCTACTAGACAAGTGGCCCTACTAGAGCGGCGCCCTGGGCAGCCGCAGGATTGGCGCATGCCTACGGCCGGCTATGGGCACATCACAAGGCATACGTCTACATTCGGTGTTTTACGACGTCTACATTATAACACCACAGGAGGGACCTCCTCAGCTATGCTGAAGAATGCGGATGTAGATAGATTAGTAGGTGGAGGGTTGGCCACACACCAGGGCTGACCGATGGATAACTGCTGAGGCATCTTTTGAGAGGCAGGTGGAGCAAACACCCGTAACGGGAATGTAGTGTAGATACAGATGTAGGGTTAACATACATTTGTCCACTCTGTCAGTTCTGTACCGTTGTATTACAGTGATATGCTATGCATATCTTCCATATACATTGTTAGGTCTTGATTGTTGAGGATTCACATAGTACAATATCATACTACGGAAAAACGGAAAAACTGCAAACCGTGAAAATCAAACAAACCAGCAACCTGCGGCAAGAATAGTCAACACAAGTCTTCTTAACGTTTAAACAGTTTATTAAAACATGCATCTTCAGAAAAAAGCAAATTCTAAAAATGTTCACAATCAACAATGTGAGATTTAAGAACTCGTTAAAACTCACATTGTTGATTGTGAACATTTCTGAAGAAGATGTGAAGCAAAAAACGCTGCATGTTTTAATAAACTGTTTAAACGCTAAGACTTGTGTTGTGTCGCTGGTTTGTTTGTTTTTCATAGTACAATATCATGTAATACGTGTGTTCATAGGATGCTTTCTGAGATGTTGACGTGTGTGTGTCGTTAGCAGTGCGTCTGTGCTTTCTATGCTGTGGCTACATGTTCATTGTTCGCATAGAAAGTGACAAATGGAAGTGTAAGGGTGGATATTTAAAGCCTGGATGCTTCCATGTTATGTGTAAGTCTCACGGGGCCTACGGGTGATAGCGCATACATGTCTATGAAGAACCTTTGGATACCATATGTGACCTGTCGTGGACGAAATGTTTAAGTTGACTGTTCCATCTACCTATGTGTGACATGGTTTGTGGCCATAGGGTGCCAGCGAGTCTTTATTGTTGATTAGGTGTTTTCCATGGTCAATTGACATCAATCCTATTAATTCACTGAAGGATGTCTTTCATTGGTGGGAACGCCATAGTTTGACCATCGTATGTCTTTCCCAGCTGACGTTGATATTGTGCCATTGGTATGGTTCCACAGGTCACCCATCTGTTCCGCTGTATGGAAGCGTGTGATCCCCATTTATGTGCTGGCAGATTGAGTGCTGTGTACGCGGCTATCTGCCCAGCGGTCTGGCTTTGTATGGGGAGTGTCTACTGTAGTCCCTATCTGTATTTCCTGGGTTATGCCTTGCAACAGCTGTGGGATTCCCCCAGGTTTGCAGCTATGGGTGCCATCTTGGCCGCGTTTGTCCATCCATGGGAACTGCCTACTGGACACTAGTATAGGGCTGTACACATTTCACAGCTGCATTCTGCATTTCCGGTGGATGATTGGCATTATTAGTGCGAGTAACGCATATGCCATGCCCACGTCCCTCACACAGGGCGGGACAACGAATCATCTGCCAATCCACACCGAGACCCATTTTTGCATACCCACGATCCCATGTCTGCAACCCTCGACAGTACCCATTGCACATCCTTCATGTGTGCGGAATGGGTTGTGAACGCATCGCCTATGGACGCAGCAACCTGGGGAGTCCTATTCATATGTCCTGCATTTCATGGACACTTGTCATCACCCTTGAACACGCTTGTGGTGCATATATCTACCTGTGCCGTAGTCACGGCTGTCACCTCTTCTGGGTCACACGATCGCAGCCTGTTGCCAACACGTAAGGAGAAATTTTTGGGTCCTACAATGGACACCGATGTGCATATGTAAAGTGTAGAACATGTTGGACTGTGTCCATTCGCCCAGTGGGTTTGACTGCCGCTGTATGTTCCCCAGTCGCGGATGTCTGTTTGCCTACCCATATTATGTAGTGCTACGGAACCCGTGTCCTTCCACAATTAACCCATATGGTGTTACTGTAGTACTGCAGGTTGGCAACTGCTTTAAGTAATCCTCAGAGGTCCCATTGTGAACTATCCGCCACTGTATTGTCATTATAACACAGCCGGTACATGTAGAACCTATTTATTCATGAAAGGATGTTATTTATGGGTGGGAACGCCATAGTTTAACCATACTATGACCTTCCTAGTTGACGTTGTTGGTGTGCCATTAATATGTGTTCCACAGGTCGCCCGTATGTTCCGCGGAGTGGAAGCGGGTGATCCCCATATACTTGCTAGCAGCTTGGTTGCTGTGTATGCCGGGATTCGCACGGCAGGATAGATTTCTATGGGGTGTGTCTACTGTTGTTTCCATCTGTATTTCCTGTGTTATGCCTTACTACAGCTGTGTGATTCCACCAGGTTTGCTATTATGGGTGCCATCTTGTCCGTACGTTTGTCCATCCTTGGGAAATGCCTACTGGACACTGGTGTAGGGCTGTACCCATTTCACAGCTGCATGTAGCATTCTCCGGTGGATGATTGTCATTATTGGTGGGGGGTAAGGCATGTTCTGTACCCACATCCCTCCCACGGGCGGACAATGGATCATCTGCCAATCATCTCCAACACCCATTTCTGCATACCCACGATCCCATGGCTGCAACCCTCGACAGTACCCATTGCAAATCCTCCATGTGCGGGAATGGGATGTGGACGCACATCTGTGGACTCGACAATCTGTGGATTTCTGTGCATATGTCCCGCATTTCATGGACAGTTGTCATCAACCTTGAACACACTGGTGGTGCATATATGTAGCTGTGCCGTAGTCACGGCTGTAGTTCATCTTGGTCTTCCGCTCGCACCCGGTTGGCGTTGCAAAAGGATACATTTTTGGGTCCTACAATGGACACAAATGTGCATATGTAAAATGTAGAACATGTTGGACTGTGTCCATCTGGCCAGTGGTTGTGACCGCTGCTGTATGTTACCGAATCACAGATGTGTGTTTGAATACACATATTATGTTGTGCTACGAAACCCATGTTCTACTACGATTAACCCAAATGGTATTGATGTAATGCTGCAGGTTGGCAACTGCTTTAAGTAATCCTCAGAAGGCCCAGTAGGACATATACGCCACTGTATTGTCAATATAACACAGCCAGAACATGTATACCCTATTTATTCATTGAAGGATGTTCGTTATATGCGGGAACGCCAGTGTTGAAACATCCTATGACCTTCCTAGTTGAAGTTGTTAGTGTGCCATTAGTATGTGTTCCACAGGTCGCCCATTTGTTCCGCAGTATGGAAGCGAGTGATCCTCATGTTGTTGCTGGCAGATCGAGTGCTGTACGCGGGTATTCGCATGGCGGTCTGACTTTGTATGGGGAGTGTCTACTGTAGTCCCTATCTGTATTTCCTGTGTTATGCCTTACTGCAGCTGTGTAATTCCACCAGGTTTCCAGTTATAGGTGCCATCTTGGTCGTACACTTGTCCATCCATGGGAATTGCCTACTGGACACTGATATAGGGCTGTACACATTTCACACCTGCTTTTAGCATTATCCAGTGGATGCTTTGCATCATTAGTGGGGAGTAAGGCACGCTATACCCACATCCCTCCCACGGGGCGGGACAATGGATTATCTGCCAAACAACACCGAGCCCCATTTTTGCATACCCAGGATCCCATGGCTGCAACCCCCCACGGTACCCATTACACATCCTTCATGTGTGCGGGACTGGGATGTGGACGCACTTCTATGGACACGACAATCTGGGGATTT